>NC_139625.1:78597420-78627420 GCF_964638095.1 Poromitra crassiceps | reverse complement strand
CGGTCCCTGCGCGTTGCTCTTAAATCCCTCTGTCGCTATGAAACAATAACAACATCGCTAGCTCGTTGCTAGTAGCAAGTAGCAACTTGCTAAACGTTGAAATGGTAAGTTTGACTACACACCGGTCACGTTCACTCCATTTTGATCGGGTAAAGCGCAGCATGCGAGCCTGCACCCTGCGAGCGCTGTTACACAGCTTTTCACAGAGCATGCCGACAGATTTTCGATGCAAGTCGAAAGTCTGTCTCGAGAGATTATGGTCTCAATAGCTAATTTCACTTCTAATATGTGTCCATCGTGATTTTCAAAATAACTTTGCCATTAACCGGATAGAACAGCATTTTTACTCTATTCATTTACTTTAATATTATTCTTTTGGTTAAAGGTACAGCACGGACAAACCCGTCTTTCTTCGTCACAAATCACAATGCACCAATGCATGCACATACACATTTTGCACACACACACACACACACACACACACACACACACACACATGCTTAGAGGCACCATGAAATTTTGGCCTACGCATTTTCCCCATCCGCGTTCGCGGGGCGATGTGGGATCGGTCGGGTTGTCCAACGTGCTCGCCGCCGGTGATGAATATCAGCGTCTGCTCACCGAGTTTCCGGCCCTCACCACACCCACCTTCTCGGTGGCGGTGGCCAAACACGGGGTTGAACACTACATCACCACCACCGGGCACGGCCCTCCGGTCTACGCACGCGCACGCCGCCTGGATTCAGCCAAACTCGCCATCGCTAAAGGTGAGTTTGCGGCTATGGAGCGCCTTGCATCGTGCGCCACTCTGATAGCCCATGGGCTTCCCTGCTGCACATGGTCACGAAAGCCGATGGTGCAGGAACTACCGCCGCCTCAACAATGCCTTGACCCCTGACAGCATCTGGGCCGACGGAGCTGTCATTTGAATGACATCATTGGTATACACTGGTATATTTCTTTTTATACTCAGGTTATTATACTTCTATAGCCTACTTTTTTCTTTTGTTTACTTTTCGTATAGACCTGCTAGATGTATTCAATATTTTATACTTGAATGGCTGTTGTGTTATATTGATTATACTGAAGGCTCTAGTATGATAAACTGCATGTAATGTGTTGAGTTCAGACCTGAGTCAGATAGTGTTTAATGTTATTTTAGCCTCCTTGCAGTACCAGGTGGGTGGAGGTTGCCACACAGTAGTACAAAGTAATGATTTCAAGAGAGATTACTCATAGGAAAATAGTTTGTATGTCACTTTAGTTTACTTTTCTGTGGTTCCCAACTTATCTGACCTTAATGGTAAGCACTGTGGTGCTCCAAGTAACTCACCTTACCCACCCCTTCAATCTTGCGTGTCAGCCGGCAATAGACCCTTCTCACGGGGGCCATTTTGTGTCGAGAAGCCAGGGTAAACACAGGTGCAAGCAAAACACTAATGAGGGTTTCCAACTTCCATGATTGGGATTTGGAAACCCTCATTAGTGTTTTGCTTGCACCTGTGTTTACCCTGGCTTCTCGACACAAAATGGCCCCCGTGAGAAGGGTCTATTCCAATAACAGTTATGTTACGTTGTTACGTTAAAGACCACCAGAGGTCACCACTACTCCTGGTTACAGCTCCCGACTCTGGCTGGAGTACGTGTGCACTTACTCACACGACCGTAAGATGTTGCATTCTTAAACTTCAGTCGTAATGTTGTTGTTTCCAGGACGGGCTGCTTATTCAACATGTAGAATTTACGCAAACTGGATTTGTTTAATTTGCCTTTTCCTTGATTTCGCAGGCTGGTAACTAAAATCTAATAATGCAACATTATAATAACACGCAAATTCAGAATAGCTGCGACCACATATGCAATGTCAGTCAAAGTGTGACATCATGCACTCCATTGTGATGTCATCCACTCCATTGTGAAATCCCACCCCTCCACTGCCCCCTTTTAGCCAATTGGCATGAACACAACACAACACACAAGCACGCACGCACGGGCACACACACACACACACACACACACACACACACACACACACACACACACACACACACACACGCACACACACTCACACACACACACACACACACACACACACTTGACCTTGGTTTAAAAACTGTGTCCATAAAGCGAATATGTGAATTTACAATTTTTGTTGATCGGCCAACAGAACAGAGTGACTTATAGAGCTGGACCATGACTGGTCACTGCTGAAAAATTCAAATACAGGAAGCTTGGGGGATAACTTCAAGTTTTTTGTATTTAAATTCCCAATGTTTTTACAGTTCTTCAATGACTCGTGAGTTATGAGCACTCAAGATGGAGGAAACGCATGGCGTGCGAAGCACATGGGTTGGCATGAGTTTGGTCAAACCCCCATAAAAGTGCAGCAGCTCTGCATGCATGGAGGGAGGGAGGGAGGGGGCAAAGCAGAAAACAAAGGAAGGAAGGAGACACACAATGTGATCCCTAACGAGGCTACAGGCAGGGATGAGAGGAGAGGAGGAGAGGAGATCATTCACCAACACCCACACCTTCTCACAAGCAGTCAGTCTGCCTGCCTGTCTCTCTGCCTGTCTGCCAGCGTGTCTGTCTGCCTGTCTGTCTGTCTGCCTGCCTGCCTGGGTGACTGAAGGCCTCATCAGATCCCTCTCTCCCACGCTGCTTAGCGGCTGGCTTCCGCCCACCGCCCATGGAGCCACCCACCTCCAGTCGTTGCCACGGCAACACATCATCATCATCGGTGTCTTGCAGTGGAGGAGGGGGGAGAGGAGGGGGGCGGGCAGGGCTGCCACTGCGAACAGCAACCAACGCGTGGGTGTTCATGAGCCCAGCTATTCTCCAGAGAAAATCTGTCTGTGTGTGTGTGTGTGTGTGTGTGTGTGTGTGTGTGTGTGTGTGTGTGTGTGTGTGTGTGTGTGTGTGTGTGTGTGCGTGTGTGTGTGTGTGTGTGCGTGTGTGTGTGTGTGTGAGAGAGAGGAGGGCGGGTGAGAGAGAGAGAGAGGATGGGAGGGAGGTATGTGAAAAGGACCTGCGTCAGAGTGAGTCATCATCAGCCAGTTTCACAATGTGTTGATGTGACGCTGATGCAGATAGGTCCACATACTATATTCAGCATTAACTAGTTGCTAACTAGTTGCTCATTAGCATGCATATCTGTAGCATGTTGGCTAAGTTTAAGTAAGCAAGTTGTTGTGCATGAATTACATTATATTACATTTCGTCATTTAGCAGACGCGTCTATCCAAAGTGACATACAATATCACATTTTGAATTAGGATCAGTATGGGTCTTATAGGTGGTTCCACTAAAGCACATTCATAAAATAGGGATATTCCTTGGATCTAAGTGTCTACAGTATGTGCAAGGCACTGAACCCCTACCAGCGGCAGCTCCACACCCTGACCTCTGTGTAGAGGAGGGCATGTGTACATGGACGTAGCTTTGATTTCAAAGGTGGAGGGGACACATTTTGTACAGGCCCGCATTCTCAGGCCCAAGGCAATTTTTTTATAATGTTTTTCTAAAGTTTTGGCCATTTGAAGCCAGATTTAAACGCATTTTTAGAGACATTTTAAATTAACATTAGGATTAGACTGTTGTGATGTCATTATTCAGTTTTAACGGGTAAATACTGTATATTTATATTTAGAGATCTTTGTGAATTATGTGTGCTGTTATGGTTATTAGTTTAGTCACTCACTTCTACACTGCTGCCACTTAGTAAGAGATGTGATTGGGCCGGCCTAGTGTCACTCAGTATACTTCTACTGGTCGCTGGAAGATGGGGTGGCCGCATGGTCCTAGTGCCTTCCGTCTCTCAGTTCTTTAACATAACTTTAGTTTTTGGACTACAAAAAGTGCAGGGGTCCAATACTGCCTTCTTTAAAAGTGTGTGTGTGTGTGTGTGTGTGGGGGGGGTATCACCTTACACTGCATTGTCACAGGCTACATTCTGTTTGGTAGTTTGTCCCATTTGTCTCCTTAATTACCAAATATCTGACAAGAGGTTGACAAGAAAATCTGTGTCTGCTAACACTTTAATATACCAGCAGCCTAATTGCAGGCGACTAGCATCATCCAAACCATGAAGATAAACCATTTAGTAATCCAAAGTTGGTTTTGGTTTTTATATGTCCTGTATAAATACATTCTGAAAGTAAGATCTCACTATTCACCATTCCTGAAGTGTGTTATGAATCAACGATGCAAAAAACTTTACCTGCCTGGATAACTTTATTCACTTCCTGTGTATAAACAAGTTAGGCTATGCTCCAAGTCTGGGGGAAGACTTTTACCAATGACTCATGAAAATGAACCACCAATTCTCATTTTCTCATTTTTGGGATAAAGCCAGTTGCCTACTAGCCTACTAAACATATTGTATGCCGGCTAAAGCGTTAGCATGCACCAGACAGAGTGATCTATCAGAGATGTTGAGTATGTTGAGTAGGCCTAAGGAGTTCATTCCCAAAAAGTCGCTGTTGTTCCTCAACAATGACTCCAAAGGTGCCGTGTCCACAGAAACCATGCCCCCCCCCCCCTTCTACATCAACCCTCTTTCACCTTTTCCCTTACCAACATGGAACTATTCTTCAACATGGAGTCTCTCACCTTCTCTTATTGATTTAACCTTTTTTGACCGGCCAATAAAAGTCGAGGAAGAGGTGGGACTAAAAAGATCAACAAACATGGCGCAAGAGAGGCTGATTATTGCGGAGTCCGACAATCCAGTTATCTCTTATCTTTGATGCTTGCTATATAGATTGTTAACATCATAAAAGGGCAAACATATTTATGTATTCTCTCTTTTTCATTTTCCTCGGACACAGTCGGCCTGACAGCATTCATATTTGGCACAGGTAGCAGCAGAGGTCCCAAGCAGACGGTGACAGAGCCGGATTTTTGAATTAGGTCATTATGGCCGATTAAATTGCCAAAAACAAGCAATTAGTCATATCACTACCCATAGCAGCCAGCACACACACATACACACACCAATTAGTGATAGCACCACCCACGGCAACCATCAGGTGACACCCACACAGACATAGTACTACCAAAGATGATGGGATTTCAAGCAAGACGGCCCAACTTCAACTCACTTCCTGTCATTTTGTCACGTGGGTTTTGCCCATGGTTTTCCCATAGGTTGTCCACGGAGACGGACACTTAGGAGACTTTCGGCAGGTCTGAGTCTATTGTCCCACGTGACAATTTAGGAGACTTGCTGCTACCATTTGTTAGAATTGGCGGAGCCTGCGGTGACCCATCTATAGTAATATAATATCTATGGTTATTTAGTGATAGCAATACCCGCAGCAATCAGCAGGTGACACACACAGACCACAGACAGTTAGTGATATAAATTAGTGATAGCACTACCCACAGCATCCATGAGGTGGCACACACCCACACAGACAGACAGACAATAATTGCATGCTCTAACGCACACATGGGCAAAATACGGCCCGCGGGTGTGGCCCGCGATGGAATTGCAACAAAAAAAATAAAAAATAAATGAAAGTGCACCTGAACGCAACATGCAAGATACCCGCTGAATAAGTGTCAAAATGTTCATGTCATTCTAGCCAATACTTCTGTTATAACATTTCAGTCTGGAATATGGAATAGGCTATCTTTCAATAATCTTTATGACTAAAAGGCTAAAAGTAATCTCATGTGTAAGAAATGACTGGTCTACAGTCATTTCTTGCGGGCCTGGGGCAAAATGCGGCCCCAGGGCCAGACTCAAAGAAAAACAAAACGACCCCCAAAAACTCAATAAAAGGCAGAATTATGTTAATAAATCTCATCTGCTACAGCCATTGGATTTGTATCACTATTATATCAGGAGATTAACAAGAAATTACCAATCACAACGGGATAGAGGGTTAAAAATATGGACAGTCCCGCACAAATCAGGAGTGTTGGCAGGTATACTCTCCAATGTGTGGCCCTTCGCTTACTTGATGTACTGTAAGTCAGTATGGCCCTCAGGAAAAGAATGTTGCCCACCCCTGCTCTAACGGGTATCAGAACTAGTATTTTTGATATCCAAAGCGCTCTGCTATGGGGGGAAATGTGTGGACTGGACACAGCCTCTAAAGCCGACTTGGAACAGAAAAAGCTCAAGTAACAGATGGATGGAATGGAACACACAAATGTAAATACAGCCTACATAAAAAGTAACAGCTTTAACTTTGACAATGACCAGAGAACGCACCTCACAATAGAGTTCAAAAAAATAAAGTTTAATGTTTATGCGCTGTATAACAAATAAAATATATTAGTGTTTAAAAAAACAGGTGCATAACTAGGTGAAGCCTAATCTATCTCTATCACTTTACAGTAAACAGTGAGGAGAACGGTGAGTCGATCAGAACTAGTTCAGTGAGATGGCAGGTCAGACATGCGCTATTCTCTGAAACATAACGACAGTGACGCTTACTAAGCATGTGAGCCAATCAGGGCAGGAAATTAACATTTTTTTTGCCCACCCACCACAATGGCCGGCATTTTACAAAATTCACCAACAACTTGAATGATTTTACCCAGCCAACTATTTGTTAGAAACACTCATTGAGCACATGACAAAATGATGGAACCATATAGTATGCAAATAGACTTTCTTACTTACATAAATATTGCATTGGTCTGTCATTACCGTGAGTGAGGCTAAGGTATCTGAGAAGGAGAGCTAGACCAAATTGTCAGGACATGATGATGGTCTTGGACCTACAGAGCAAACAGACATATTTACACAGTGTGGCGAACACATAAAAACACAGTGAATGCTTATCTGTTATGTAACACCTTCTCACTCCGACGGTGTCATACTGCCGCTTTGTAGCACACCTTGTGTGTGGGAAGTTGAGTATGAGACACACACGGACGGACGCACCTCATTGGGGTGAGGCAACGGGTCAAGTTACGCCTTGGGGTTGGGGTGAGGCACAGGGGTTGAGGGGGGTTAGGTTTATGCACTGGGCAAGGGTCTCCAGTTTGGGTTTTAGGCAATGGGGAAGGGTTTTCAGGTTGGGTTTAGGCACTGGGGAAGGGTCTCCAAGTTATCTTCGACCCCTGAAAGAGGCTCTTCCCAGTGGTAATTAGTGGAGCCACAATTAGTTATACAGTTATACCTGACAAATGCTGCATCAGGTATCAATGGGTTAAAAAGAGACAAAGGGTGATTTTGATTTTGCACCAGGCGTGAGATAGGGCCCAGGGTGTACCAGGCGTAAGATAGCGCCCAGGATGCACCAGGTGTAAGATAGGGCCCATGGTGCACCAGGTATAAGATAGGGCCCAGGGTGCACCAGGCGTAAGATAGGGCCCATGGTGCACCAGGTGTAAGATAGGGCCCAGGGTGCACCAGGCGTAAGATAGGGCCCAGGGTGCACCAGGTGTAAGATAGGGCCCATGGTGCACCAGGCGTAAGATAGGGCCCAGGGTGCACCAGGCGTAAGATAGGGCAGAGGGTGCACCAGGTGTAAGATAGGGCCCAGGGTGCACCAGGCGTAAGATAGGGCCCAGGGTGCACCAGGCGTAAGATAGGGCCCAGGGTGCACCAGGTGTAAGATAGGGCCCAGGGTGCACCAGGCGTAAGATAGGGCCCAGGGTGCACCAGGCGTAAGATAGGGCCCATGGTGCACCAGGCGTAAGATAGGGCCCAGGGTGCACCAGGCGTAAGATAGGGCCGAGGGTGTGTGACAAAGCGGCAGTATTTGATGCAGTTGGAGTGATAACGGGCTGCATGTCAAACAGTAAAACACAGCTTTGAAATATGCACTGATGACCACCAGGGGGCATTAAACACTGTTAAGAGCTAAGGCGAGTCAACATTATCATCTTGTAAAGTGTTTTTTTTATATACAAGACACTTTCACACTGTTGTATTTTTTTCCAATGACACGTAGGATTACTTTTTTCTTTTTCTTGTCTTTTTTGCTCTACATACATAAACACTGTATTGACACCAAAATCTACAGCAAAGTTACACTTGACAAAGAAACCCTGGTTGAGAGATTAGCACTATTTGTTATCATGGTACTATTTACAGACCCGGGGCTGCTGCTCCACGAACAGCGATAAACAGGGATTTTGCTTTTTCTGCTGTTGTGGAAAAACCACGTATCTGCAATATTTTTATTTTATTTTATTTTATTAAAAATGTTATGCTTCAATTGAAATGATCCATGGTCACCTTATGTGTTGAGTGACTTGCATGATTCCTGGGGCCTTTTGAAGGCTGCTAAAAACCCCATTGGATAATTTCAGAAACTTACGGGGTCAATGTGAACATAAGCCTTCCTTTCTTCATTCCTGAAATACTTTTTTTTTTTGCAGATGTGTGGTTTTGGTCCAACGGCAGTGTTTTGCTAAATTACAAAGTGAAACGAACCAATTAGCGCGGCCTCTGGCGTGCCAGCCCGAGACGAATGACAGAGGTCCCCTGCTGTTACTCCCAAACAGCTCCTATACATCCTCCATTTAAATTAGCTCCCATAAATATACACAAGACAAGAGCGATCTGAACTGAACAACAACAAAAACAAAAAAAATCCGCTGAAGGGCTGAATCATAACTCACTCTCCCTACAGTACGTTCATTTTAATATTTCCCCATTATTCCCTTGTTTGCACCCATGATTTATACAGCAGCGCAAGTTACAGTACAAATACAAACATTTAAGTTAGGGAGAATGTGGCTCAGAAGATGTCTAGCCACAACTTCTCCCAAATCTAACTTGAATGAACCACAGGCCACCAGCCAAACGCTGCTAACTTTTTGGATCCTGCTGGTAAGTTTGTCTACACTCCCAAACACTTGGTACTGTCCGATCGCCAAACAGTGTCTTGGGGTGCTTTTTCACTGGGAATGATTGCTTTCCCAAGTGCCCAAGTACGATTCCCCACCCTACTCTCTCCCCTGCTGGTCAACTTTGACATTACAAAATTTGTACCATGCTCGGGAACACTTGCAGAGTACACTTGTGTCATCAACTATGCCTGGAGTGTATCCTCGCCCCATGTGTTGTCTACGGATGGTGTTCACATTAGCAAGTTTTCCATCCTCGGGCACGCCCAAGCGTTCCCAGACCACCTTTTCAAGTGGACCCTGTCACGGTTCGCTGTTCCGCACCCGGAACGCAACGTTCACACTCATCAAATGAACCAGACCTGGGGTCAGTTTGGGGACAAGTGTCCCCAGTGTGAAAGCACCCTATTCTAGTCAAAAATACTAGTTAGCTTGTGAATTTGGAGATACCAGCCACTGTGGCCTGCACACAATAAGTTCCTTCCTCAGACCTTCCTAGAGATTTAGAAACAAGCTAACACTTTCTATGTGTATCACATTATGACTACTATGTCATAATGTAAATTAATACGCACGCACACACACACACACACACACACACACACACACACACACACACACACGTAAGTGTGTGTGAGTCTGTGTGTGTGTAAATTAATTCTTAATTTAAAGGCAGTGATCTATCCCAAAGTTCTTGCCTTAACATGCTGCTAACAGTAAAATCGTTTAATTAGTCTGGGGTTCAATGGAGAGTTTTAGTGTCCCATGATGGTCTAAAACGTTTCTGAGGCTTTCATCACCATAACAACATTACAATTATTAGGGAAACAATGAGTACTGGGAATTTTTTGAGTAAAACATTATAAAAAATATATAAAAATAAAACATATTTAATATCTGCACAAATTATCGACCATTAGCTCCTTCAGTCTAGAACTATTGGCATCGGCCTTCAAAAAACACATCAGTTGCACCTTAATAGATATTGCTACCCATAGAAAGTGTTTCCAAAATCAATATCCCCAACTCGCCACAGTGAGGAAATGCACCAAAACGGTGCTTGCTTCAAATTCCTCCTCTCCCTGAATCTACCTCGGAGTTAAGATCCAGCCCGCGGTACAAAGTAAGCAAACAAAAGTAACACCCAGGCAGAGGTAAAACATATAGAAATGTTTCAAACAGATCACTCTTAAATTACATGTACATCCTAACATGTACAATTAATCAACAGACAAAGACCTGCAGAGCATCGAGGGGATGGCCCTGTTCGGCTTCTCAAAATGCTCTCTAGGTGCTTTGGCAAAAACCTTTAAAAACAAGAAAAATAAAAGAAAAATAAATGCTATTTATGAGGCAACATTGGTTGTTAAGGCTCTACTGTGGCTGTGCTTGCTTAGTATCTATGATGGGTAATAACTGCATACTGTCAAGTGTGAGTAGAACAGAGTGGGGGGTACTAGGGGTGGCGAGGGGCGAGGCGGGAGGCACTATGTGGAGTCTTCTGGCTCTGATTTGATGGTCTTCTTGTCTGACACCCGCTGTGATGTCCCGTTTTCTGAGGGTGAGGATAGAGAGAAAGGAAGATATCATCAGCATACAGCTTTATAAAGCCTAATGAAGTCTGGCAGAGACTCATGAATTATTGACTGACACACAGTTGGAATAATTGGTCAAAATTGGTTGATAAAGTAATAATACTTTAAAGGAAATTCACCTCTGCCTGCTTGATATACAAAGTCCTACATGGCCTAGCACCTCCACCTCTTGTAACCTTTATTAAATATAGATCTACTGCCAATCCGACCCGGCTAACTAGAGCCATCACCAACAGGGATTGTGAAGTTCCGCTCAGAAGAACCCTGTTTGGTCAAAACATGCTATCCTTTAAAGGAAGCGCTGTATGGAACAGCCTACCTCCCTCTTTAGGGGTAGCTCCAGCTTGGCCACCTTCAAGGGCCATCTGAAGGCGTGGCTGAGAATGAACCAGTCTTGTGACCATGTGTGATTGTGCAGGATGCTCACACATGTACTAACTTTTACATTAATCATTTATTTTTCCTTTTCTCTCTTTTACTAATTGTACTATTACTGATATTGTATATTTCCTATGTAATGTATGTATGTGTTTTCTGTCACTTTGCTTTCAACCTGCCAAGGGACTCCAGATGGATACTAGCCTTCGAGCTATAATCTGGCATATTTACATGTACTGACTGTACTGTTCATTAATATGCACTGTCCCTTTCTCAAATAAATAAATAATGTAATAACTGCCAAATAATAAAGTAATCAGACTGCCATTCTGATTAAGAGGGAAAAAAAGTGAGTCCTAGTCCTCAAAAACCACCGACAGGCTACTGTGCTCCGCAGCGCAACTGTGAAGCTTTGAATGACTCGGGCTGCCTGAGACCAACAGTCACATGACCAAAAAAACACAGTTAGGGCCTGTGTCCACCTAGCGTCTTTTCATCAGCTCCGGCGTCTATTTTCAATTGTTTCCAATGCGGGGAGAGCGTATGCGAGCGCACACGGACGTGTAGAGAAAGTGCAGAGCGCCCAGCGTCTTTTTTCGGCGTTTTTGTGCGCCGACTCCCAGCGCTTCCAACTGAAAATATTTTAACTTTTCAGAAAGACGCTGGTGTCGGCTGCTCCTTTTCTGGTAACTAATCATATGGAAAAACTATCGCAACAGAGACAGAACGGCTCAATTGTGGGAGCAGATCGGCTAGACACTTAATATTTCTGGTGAGTGTTGTGCTTACTGCTTTTAATAGCGTAGCCTACCTGTGTTGTTAGCTTGCTAGCTGTCAGCTATCAAGCTGAACTAACGTTACTTGCAGACTGCTTCCTTGTATATTGTGCGCTGGGATCAGCGTTCCCCAGCGCACTCCCAGCTTTTAACGTCAGAAAAAGAAGCTAGGTGGACACAGGCCCTTATACTGCACTGCCCTACTTCTAGCCATGACTGTGCTCTTTCCAGCAGTCCAGGAGCCTACAGTGAGTCAAATACATGAGTAATGTGACAGGAGCAAAAACAAAAGTTTATGGTTCAGTGGGTTAGTTAATATAATAATGTATTGCAGTACAGGAAGAAAATACAATTCACAACATTGTAAAAACATCTGAGGATGTTATTACATTATCCAGAAATTTATTACATTATTATTGTATTTTTGACTCATTTAAAGAGTTGTTTTATTACATTTCATTAAGATATCCTATTTGCATCAGTTGCTACAAGCCTTGATTCAACATGGCATGCACTATTTCATATTGTAATCATAACGATCATATCTTCTGAAATACACATGGGGAAACTTTATAAAATAAGAAATAATTAACCCAGCATCACTCAAGTAGTTTAACTAATAATAGCAAATACCAAACTAATACCAAATTGAAACTAACCTCTAAGGCTATAACAGGCATGCAAGGCAATGTGTTACTACAGCTAAAGTGTCTATATCAACAGCATGTGGGAAGTCCAAGTGCCACTGAGCAAGGCAGGGAACCTTCTACCTGCAGGTTTGGCTGAGTGGTTTCTCCACTCTTCTCAACTGACCTGTTGCTGGTGTTTTGGTCTCGTCTGTGTTGTGGTTGTGGTTGTGGTTGTGATGACGCTTCAGCTCATTGGCTAGCTGCTTGCCCAATGGGAGGTCGCCTTCCTGCATGTTCTGACTGACAACCCGCAAGTTGATTGGTCGCTCGTCTGAAAAAAAGACGAACACACAAAGACAGGCACAAAACAAAAACAAAAAAACATTAGTACATGACTGCAAAGTTTAGAGTAACCTACATTTCAACCATAAGCCACATTAAAAATTTTAACGAACGTTTTTCTTAGTTAAAGGTACATTCAGCAATGTTTTTGTGTTAAAATAAGTGTTAAATGGCTCTATATTCTGACAGCAATCACTGAAATAGAGTATTTGGTCAGTGACTTGAAACCCCCAACCCCCATGCATGCAGGGCGGACTTATCTCCGCAACCGTAACTCGTAGAGACTCGGATGGCGGCATTGGATTCGGGGTGAAAAAATACACATAGTCCTTTATAGGCATCGTGATCCGACCTTCCATTTCCCAGAAAATGTCAACTTTTCTCTGATTGGATAAAAATTGGCACCGACTTCAAACTATCCAATCAGAGAACAGATGACATTTTCTGGGAAATGGAAGGTCAGATCGCGATAAAGAACTACCGTATATGTATTTTTCCACCACGAATCCAACGCCGCCATCCCTGGCGGTTGCGGAGATACGTCCGCCCTGCATGCAGGACTACAGGAGAGAGATAGAGGACAGCGGGGGGTTGGAGGTTTCAAGTCACTGACCAGTGATTGCTGTGAGAATATAGAGCCATTGAATGTACCTTTAACCATGACCAAACCATTTCTCGACCCTTCACCAAGGTGTTTTAGATACCACCATAAGAATAACACAAGTTGTTTTATTTGCCTAAACTTTACTATACCTTAACCAAACTTGTGGTTTTAATTGCCTAAAATTTAACCATTAACCAACCTTTGGGATGTAAACCAATAACCCATTCACCGCTCCCAGGATGTTGACAAATGATGAAAAAGGGGTTCCCACTTCCCAGTGTGTTAAAAAGTCCTGACCAAATGTCAGTATTTGAACAGTTGGGAGAAAGAAAGGGGTTCGGAAGAAAGGCAAATGAGGAAGTAGAAGAGGAGAGAGAGAGAGCGCAAGAGAGAAGGGAGAAAATTGTGATACGTGGGGGAGGAGGGAGAGAGAAGTAGACAGAGAGAGAGAGAGAGAGAGAGAGAGATAGGGTGAGACAGAGAGAGAGAGAGAGACGCCCCCCTCCGGGCAACTGGCTGGAGGTAAACAGGCGTGGGCGTGATAATTACAGGTGCATTGTGGGAAGTGTGGGAACAGGATATAATGAGCTGTCGGTCGGGAGTGGGAGGAGGGAGGAGAGGCCCGGAGGAGAGGAAGATCCTGAATAATCATCTTTGCTTCCCCCCTCTCTCTTCTCTCTCTCTTCTCTCTCTCTCTCTCTCTAAGAGGACAAGCTTGAAAAGGGAGATGAGAAGAAGGTGGCATAGTAGCAGCCAGGGCTGGGTGTGGAGAATCAGCACCCATAGGTGCTGTTTCCATCCAGAGGAGCCGAAAACACTGCAGCACACAGACAGATACACCTCCTGTAGGATTCCATACCGTGTCATTTTGTTTTCTGTTAGAAACTAGTGCAGTGCCCGTTCAAAACATGCCTGTTCAAAACGTGTTGATTGCTTGACCATATTTATATATCAATCAATCAATCAATCAAAACTTTATTGACAGACAGTCCATAGACGTCACATACACAATTACAAAAGGACATAAAAAAGCACGTAAGAGCACAATAAAAGAAAAACATTATAAAAGAGAATCGTACCAGAATTTCCACATAATGTCACTGGTATCTCACAGTGCTTAGCCCAGGATCAGTGAGCAACTTAATAATGACATTCTGAGACACATTCAATCGACAGATGAATCTGTACCTCAGATTTCTCAGGAGTGCCTGGAAAGTGGCCACCCCCGCCTTACAGAACAGGGGCCGGTTGCACCAACTGGTCTTACACTGGTCTTAAGCTAAGTTGGTCGTAACTTTACGACCTAACAGCTACGCCGGTTGCACCAAGACGGCTTAAGCCTTATTTTCACTACGACCAGGCGTAACTCCTACGCCTGGTCAGGAGGAGGCGTAGAGCCTGCCTGTAACAGAGATCTCCGCGGAGACCTTTTTGACCGTCATCGTCGTAACACCGCCAGTTCGCCGTCTTTGAAAGCACGACGTTAGATTATAACTAACTAGTTGTGTGGCTTAGCCTTCCAAAATGTTGCCGTTAATTTTTTAGAATGTAATACATAGAATTGGGAACGTTACATTCAATTTCATTCAGACTGTCTTTCTGGCTCAATCGCCGCCATTTTTCCCCCGGAGCGAGGGAGGGTGAGAGGAGGGAGGGTGTTTTACAGTAGCCTAGTGGCTGAGAGAGCGTAGTGGCACAGTGCTCCAAGCAGGTCGCGAGGCACATTTTTTGCAACATCATCCAATCAGGGTGCATTCCCTGGCAATTCACATGGACGCGCATTGCTACGACCAGCATAGTTAAGACCAGCATAGTTAAGACCAGACGTAAGCCGTGTTGGTGCAACAGGCGTAAATCCATGGTCTTAACTAAGACCGACGTAGGAGTTACGACCAGGCATAGTTAAGACCAGTTGGTGCAACCGGCCCCAGGTCACTAGCACTGCTCCACCTGGGCTTCTTCAGCAAGATGCGCATGCAGTCATTATAGGCAACCTGAAGTTTATGGATGCTCGCCTTCTTAAACTTTACCCACAAGGGGGCAGTATAGATAGGGGTACAGTAAGCCCTAAAGAGAGTGAGAGAGTCTTAACATCATCAGAACAGGAGTGGAATTTCCTGACCAGCATGTTAGCCTGACTGTATAACATACGTCGCTGTCTATACATATCATCATCATCACCCATATGGTCAGTGATGAAGTGGCCCAGGTATTTAGTTTTATCACAGACACATAGAGCATGCTCAGACAAGTGAAAAACAGGAAAAGCAAGATCCCTGTCCTCTTTCGTTCTACAGATCATAACAACACTCTTCTTAGCATTGTATTTAACATCAAATTGGACCCCGGATTCAGAACAGATATTCAGCAGTTGTTGAAACCCAGCGCTGCTGGGGGAGAAGATCACCAGGTCATCTGCATACATAAGATGGTTATCCAAGGCGTTACCTATCATACATCCTGTTCTGCAGCCTCCATGTATAAATTGAAAAGAGCGAGCAGGGGAGAGTAGCCATCCCTGCCGTACCCCATTACCCACACCATTTTACCTGCATACTCTGGTTGGCATACCAGTATGCCAGGATGCGTATTATGCTGCCAGGCACACCACTTTGACTCAATTTTAAAAACAGCTTATGATGATTGACTCGATCAAAAGCCTTAGATGCATCAATAAAACCAACTAAAACAGAGGAGTTCTGCCTTTTATAGGCTTCGACAACCTCCTTCAATGCATAGATACATAAATCAGTGCTATGCTTGGCCTTGAAGCCAAATTGGTTATCAGAGGTAGAAATAAACAAACTTAAATGATCTAATAAAACCATTTCTAAGACTTTGGAAATCACACTGGCTAGGGTGATAGGCCTGTAGTTTTTCTAGGCTCCCAACTTTACCAGTCTTATCCTTGATAACAGGCACCAGAGTGACTGACAACATAGATGCTGGCAGAAAACCATGGGTCATAAAGCCATTAAAACACATGGCAAGAAGAGCTGCAGCCTTGGGGCTCGCTAACTTCAGGTGCTCTGCAGATACGTGATCCAAACCACATGCTTTGCCATCAGCAAGTTGTAGGACAGCCTGGTACACCTCCCTAGCTGTGACAGATACCATATGCCCACTTGCAATGGTATATATTTAAACTAGGGCTGTCAATCGATTAAAATATTTAATCGCGATTAATCGCATGATTGTCCAGTTAATCGCGATTAATCGCATTTATTTTTTATTTTTTATCTGTTCTAAATCTACCTTAAACCGAGGTACGTAAACCTGGGAGCTTTGTGCAAAGATGCACTGTTGTATTAATATGGGTAGTAGCTATTATCATTAGTATGGGTAAGTATTTGGCCATTGGTATTGTTATTATTGCTACTAGTTACTGGGAATACACATCTCTCAGGCTGCACTGTGTGAAGTTAACCATGCTATCCTCTACATCTCTCGAGCCACAGTGTGTGCAGACAGGAGCAGCTGCGTGCCAGCTCTCTCCCCCCCCCTCTCTCTTTCTCTCTCCCTCTCTCTCCCGCTCTCCGTCGGTCTCTCTCTGGTCTGATCGCCCTCCCTCTCTCTTTCTCACTGTCTGTCTGTCTGTCTCGCTCGCTTTCTCTGCCTCTCTCTCTCCCTCTCTGTCTCCATCTCTCTCTCCCCCCCCCCCCCCCCACGCTCTTCGTCTGTCTCTCTCTATCTGTCTCTGTCACGGTCTGATCACGCTGACGTGCTCCCTCTCTCTCTCTCACCCAAAATGCGGGACATCTTGCTGAACTTGCCATTATACCCATTTTCTTCCTCCTTTTCTGATCACGGAGGTTTGTTTCTGCTTGTAATCAACGTTACTGCTTCCTGATTTCCCAAACTATGGGGCGGACCAAGGCTCAAAAAATAGTGGCGTTAAAAAAAAAAAAAAAAAAATTCTCTAACCTCTGGGGGCAGCCTCGTTTCAATGCTGTGTAACAGGAACTTGAGGGGTTCCGCCGGCAGTGGAAGAAAATCCATTTCCGCTCCCTGCAAACTCTGCCATTGGCTCCAACTGACCGGCTCTGACCATTTATGGATTTCCTTTCCGCTCCCTGCATGTCGCTCTCAAATCCCTCCGTTGCTATGAAGCAACAACAACAACTATAGCTCGTTGCTAGTAGCAAGTAGCAACTTGCTACACGCTGAAAATGGTAAGTTTGACTACACACCGGTCACGTTCACTTCATTTTGATCGGGTAAAGCGCAGCATGCGAGCCTGCACCCTCCGACAGATTTTCGATGAAAGTCGAAAGTCTGTCTCGAGAGATTAGACCTAAGTCGACTCGGCCCTACCGTGGTTGTCTCTGCTGGCGTCTGTGGTGGAGGCTCCATTGGCGCCCCCCTGTGTGTCATTGAGGTACTTCAGGGCGGCGGGGGGGATCCTCCAGTCCAGAGCCTGGAGCCGCTCCTGCACCGCAGCATCCTGAAGGATCTCCATCTGCCGTGCCAGCAGACGCTCCAGCTGCATCTGCAACACCAAGTCCAGGCAAAGCTGATTTGTATAGATGGTTTTCATGGAATTGTGTTGCTATGGGAACCATTTGAAACCTAGCTTATTTCCTGTCCGCTATTGTATTTGCAAACAATGCAACAGGAAGTAAGCTAGGGGCAATTTAGACTGTTTATGTTGTTAAGTTAAAACCGTCTATAGCAATCATTTTATAAAAGCAATAAGCCCTGTGAGGCTGTGGTTTAGAGTGATTTTACAACTGCTCAAAAAAATAACCCCTACTGTAACAGTTAACGAATGTGTCTTGTAATCATTTACTAATAGTGTTCATGTTAAAGGGATACACCAACATTTTTGGGAGATTCGCCTATTTACCATATAATTGGCGACAGTAAATGGATAATGTGGATGTCTATATCGTCACTGTGCGAGCCCTACTAAGAGCGGTGCGCAGCCCTCGCTGCTACTTACCTAGTGCTACAATAGTAGTGAACGGTACAGCTGCCTACTCCCATTCAGTCGCCCAAAATACACATTGCAACAGTGGCAGAAACACTCGGAAACACAACCTTTTCCGAAGTAAATCCAGACACATGCGCGCATGCGCCTGTGTACAGCGCCTCATGGCAAACGAGGAAGTAACTTCAGTGTCTCTTGGTTAGTTTGGTTAATCTTTGCTAGATCTCGGTGTGTGGATTTACTTCGAATATGACCGTTTCCAGTAACTCAGATTCAGATTCATTTATTTAAAGAATGGGACTTTACACATTAATGAACAGTACAGCCGTACAGTAAATATGCCAGGTTGTAGCCCAAGGGCTAGTTTCCACCTGTAGTCCCATGGCAGGTTGATGTAATCATGAAAGCGAAAGAAAAATTAATAATACAACAAAGATTAAAAGTACAGAAAGTTAGTAAAACCAAAAATGATTAAAACACACAATTAATAGTACCAAAAAAAATTAATAGTATAAAAGGTTAGTGAAACCTAAAATAAATAAAATAAATAAAACACACAGAGCATGCTGCAAAACATGGCAAATGATCTGTTAAGTATGTTAATTGTGATCACATTGTTGGTTTGATCTGAGCCATATTTTCAACTGGCCTTTGAAGGTGGCGAGACTCGGGCATTCTCTAATCGAGGGAGGTAGATTATTCCAGAGAGTGCTTCCCATGAAGGATAGGGTCTTCTGACTAAAGGAAGTTTTTCTAAAGGGGACCTCACAGACCTTGTTCGTAATGGCCCGGGTGACACGGGTCGAGCACGATATTTGATAAAGTCAGCAAGAGGAGGCGGCGCCAGTCCATGTAGAACTTTGTATATTAGACAGGCAGAGGTGAAATTTCTAAAGTTCTCAAAACTTAGCATGCCATATTTACGTATGACATGGCAGTGGTGATGAGAAAAGGGTTTTTTATCTAGTATTTTCAGGGCTTTTTTATAAAGTAGTTCGGCTGGTTTGAGGATGGTTACTCCTGTCAGCGACCAGCTAGTTATACAATAATTCAGATGCGAAAGGATCATTGAGTGTAAAAATAAAAACGCAGCGTCTGTGGACAGACAGCTCCTTATTTGTCTGAAATTATACAGGTGGAATTTAATTTTTTTGGAGATCATTTTAATGTGATTGCTGAACGTTAAATTGGAGTCCAGCATCACGCCTAAGTATTTAAACTCGTTAACTACTGATAATTCCTCTGACCCCAGGAAAACATTGGAGCGCGAAGGTGCAATGTTTTTTTTAGAAAAGAACATACAAACAGTTTTTTTTGCATTCAGCACGAGACAAGATTTAGTTAGCCATGCCTGAATATGAGAGAGAGCTGAAGATAGGACACGTGCCGCCGCCACTGGGTTTTTAGCCCTTGTGAAAATAACTGTGTCGTCAGCATAAAGCTGGACATCTACATTAAAACAGTAATCTGGAAGATCATTAATGTACAGGGAAAAGAAAATTGGGCCCAAAATTGACCCTTGGGGGACCCCTACTGGACAGCTCAGGTAAGGGGAGCTGACACCGCCAACCACAGTGCACTGCTCCCGGTGAGACAAATATGATTCGACCCATTTAATGGCCTCAGCAGAAAAATTGAAGCTGGACAATTTAGAGAGGAGCACACTATGGATTATTATTTCATGGCGTGGTGAGTACACAAATCACAACATGTACATGTGAGTGTTTCTGGCGCTGTTGCAATGTGTATTTTGGGCGACTGAATGGGAGTATGCAGCTGCACCATTCACTACTATTGCAGCGCTAGCTAAGTAGCAGCGAGGGCTGTACTGCTCTTTGTAGGGAATGCACATTGACGATAAAGGCATCCACATTATCCATTAATGTCGGCAATATGGCAAATCTCCCAAAATGTTGGCGTATCCCTTTAACTATGGTTTAATTTATACATGCTTTAATAGTTAGGATTAGGGTTAGGTAACCTGTTAGGACTAATTCCTGTAGCACTCTAATAATAATTTATCAATCAATACCTTATGAACACCATTAGTAAATTATTACTAATCACATTAGTTATGTTAAGTTATGTTAAGGGTTAGTTAATGCATTTTAAGCATTACAATTAATATACCCTTATTATAAAATGTGAACAATTACATTGAAATAACAAGTGCAGCTGCAGCCACAGATACAGATATCAACATACATAGGAAGAGGCACACACATGCGGCACACACACACACACACACACGCACGCACGCGCACACACACACACACACACACACACACACACACACACACACACACACAGATTGAATTGAATGTGAGCCTGTGTGTGAGTGGGTGTGGTTAATGAGTTATCATAAAAAGCTCTCCTCCTACATGGCGGTGCTAATGAGGAACGAGCCACGGCCACAGCAAACAACATGGATGCCAAGAAAGAACATGACTGGATCACACTGGATCAAACCGGATCAAACTAGATCAAACTGATCCCTGTCTGCAGCACGCCAGTTCAACTGGAAACATCTGCTGACATGCAAATCTGTCGGCACCCCGCAGCATGTCTGTCAGCAATATAGCGAGAGTCCTTTCAACACAATGCATTCTGGGCATTTTAGTACGGCAAAGATATCGTAACTTTTTTGAAATGTTACAAATGAGGAATTTGACTTAGTGCAATATTCCTTTGTACCTATTTGACTCTGCATTGAGAGTTTTGTGTTTAATAATGCCATTTTGTTTCCGCTTGTATTTTTTGTTATATTGTATTATATGTTTCAGGCATTTCAGGTGAGGTTTTGTATTAAGCCTTTGTGGGTTTGTTTTACCTTACCTGTCCTATATACTTTTTCTTAATTACCTCCACCAAGGAGGTGATGTATTCTATGCCATTGGTTGGTTTGTCTGTCAGAAGGATTACGGAAAAACTACTGGGCTGCTTTTCATGAAACTTGGAGGAAGGGTGTAGCATGGACCAAGGAAGAACCCATTACATTTTGGAGCAGATACAGATCTGACTCACTAATAAGAGCATAACCTATTGGCCTTGTTTGTTGGCCTTGGCGGCAGTTTGTGCTCTCCGAGTGCCTTCTAGTTTTAACTGCGTTTTCACTTCCGCCTTGAATATACTAAACATGTGAACACTTCCAAGTTGTTGCAACGAGACATAATCTCGTTCGTCCACTTCTTATGATATGATGTTAATGCAACATCAGAAGGTTTTCTGGATCCTTTCTGCTAATAGTTCATACCACTGTGAGAGTATTACGGGGGGAGATTCCTAGCTGATATGAGAGATCTACCTGGAGGTTTCGCCCGACTGTCTCCTCTCCTTTGGACTTGGCGCAGGCCAGTTGCTCCCTCAGCATCTCCTGCCGCATGTGGATGGCCTGCAGTGCCTCCTGGATGTCAAAGAAGTTCTCCTGAAGGTGTGGAGGGGAGAGAGAGACATGCTTACATCTTACACCTCTTTCTCTACAACTAAAACAGTACATACACAAGCGACGGCCAATATTTTGGGCTTTCTGGGGTTGGGCGGACATCGGGGCCAAGACTTCCTCTTCAGGCATTGTTTAGAGTCCGATTTGTAACTTGAGATGCGAGAATGGAGTTGGAGTTGATAGACCGATACTTTTTCTAAGTGTTTTAGGTCCACATGACATTTTGGCTAATCTCTATAAACAGATAACTGCATATGAGATGTTGGCTCTCAACTCCATTCTCAACTCGCCTTCTTGTTTTAATGTATTTTAACTGGATTATCATCATCACTTTTATTTTTAAACCTGTTTATTTATATAATTAATATAACATTCATATCATTGTATTATTGTTATTATTATTATTATTATTGTTGTTGTTGTTATTTGCAGTAATACTATTATTATTAAACCTTTTTCTTCTTCTTTTTGGGTCCTTGATCTGATTAAATCGAAAAAGTGGGAATTTCTCTATATCAACGCTCAACTGTATTTGGGTGGAATTCCCCTTTAGAAGTGCAGAGTAGTGTTTGTGAGCAGGTGTTCATGCGTATCTGAGCTGAAGTCCCAGCAGAGTTCAGAGCCACATGTGTTTTCCATCAGTCCTCTACGAGCAGAGAGGAGCCTTTCAGCTTCAAGACAAGCTGCCATCAGCCAAGAGTTCCTGTCAAGAGATTCACACTGAGCTGGCTTTGTCTCTGCTCAAGGCTGTCCTGTTGTTCCTGCTGCTCCACTCACTTTAAAAACCTCAAGAACAGCTTCATCTGTGAAGGTTTATCTGCACATTTTAGGTGTTAGAACAGCTTCATCTGTGAAGGTTCTATCTGCACATTTGAGATGTTATTAAACGTATCCAAGTTCCAGAGAATAGAAACAACATAATATGCTTCAGTTCCTGGTTCACCAATATGACAACCATCCAAAACTTAGTTGTTAGTTTTATTTATTTGCGCATAAAAAAACAACAACAGAAAACAGAAATAGACAAAAGGAAAACAACAGAATAATGTGCCATTAGAGACAGGAAACCCTAAGTGGGCTTGTTCTTATCCTCTACCTCAGAAATTAAACCATTAATAATAATCCAGACAAAGACAAGACAGTAATAAATGAAATGCTACCTTATTAGAGGCTGTGTCCATAGAAAACTTTGTTCTTTTTCTGTTCATGGCGGAACGATTTGGATATCAAAAATATGAATGACCAGAGCGCTTCCAAAGTGCCCATTGTGCTAGTGGCATTCTGTTCCTGTCATGAGACCTTAAATCTTTCAATATATTCAAGTAAGCCGAATATCTGACTCAAGAACTCTTACTTTATTTTATTCTGTATCACAAGGGTAAATAGCAAGCTAACATCAACCCAACAAGAAAATACAATTAATAATTATCACCGGAAACCCACAAAAAGCAGATATATCGCTCCAGGCTTTGCTTTAAGATATTTTTTGTCCCGCCTCTTCCTCAAAAAAGTGACTGAGCAGTGCTGTTTATTTGAGGACACGGCACCTTACACCTTAGCAACATAGCAGATATATCCCCAATGACCCTTGTTTGTGTGCTGTGATTGGCTAGTTATGTTCTAGCTAGTCTCTCCCCAGACTGAAATATTACATTGAATTTTTGCGCTCCGCATCGTATACTATATAATAGAGTCTGTGCTACTTCACAGCCCCAGCTGCTGTTTTGAGGGCGGGTCTAGGGGGGGCTCAAAATTTAATGATCAACAGGCCATAGCACCAATGAGAGAGTGGTTTGTTTTCAAAAGACAACAGTGTCAGGTTAGATGGACGCGCCTGATTGCTAAAGTCGTTACTGATTGGTGCCCCCAGGATTTTGGGGAACCAATCACTGGCCAGGAGTCCGACAGCACTTTGAAGCTAAAAGTGACCCAGACCCAGAGACAGAGCTGCAGCAGTAACCTAGTGTATCAGACCCAGAGAGAGAGATCTGCAGCAGTAACATAGTGTATGAGACCCAGAGATGGATCTGCAGCAGTAACGTAGTGTATCAGACCCAGAGACAGATCTGCAGCAGTAACGTAGTGTATCAGACCCAGAGACAGATCTGCAGCAGTAACCTAGTGTATCAGACCCAGAGACAGATCTGCAGCAGTAACGTAGTGTATCAGACCCAGAGACAGATCTGCAGCAGTAACGTAGTGTATCAGACCCAGAGACAGATCTGCAGCAGTAACGTAGTGTATCAGACCCAGAGACAGATCTGCAGCAGTAACGTAGTGTATCAGACCCAGAGACAGATCTGCAGCAGTAACGCAGTGTATCAGACCCAGAGAGAGATCTGCAGCAGTAACGTAGTGTATCAGACCCAGAGACAGATCTGCAGCAGTAACGTAGTGTATCAAGGTAAGAACTCTCATGGGTCTGGCGTTGAGACTATGTCCTAGCTAACCCTGATTGATTGTTTTTTTGTCAGACCTACAACCAAAATGGTCATGAAAATTGCTTACTGCAGTTTTAGTAGATGGAATTTGTTCCTGGACAAATTTGTATGTCGTTGTTCATCAAAACACAATATTTTTTCCACTACCCCCCTTTTTTTTACCTGCATAAAGCAGCCACCTGTTTTCTGTAAATAGTTTCTGCCAAACTCCAAGAGGTGTATTCCATCATCCATAAATCATGTTATAATATATGATCTAACCCAACTGGAGTGAAAACGCAACACTGCATCACGGTTCTCTGACAAAAACCATGCAAGAGAAGAATGCTGATTTTCTCATGGACCACCATGGATTTTGAAACACTCTGCACATGAATGACCATGGAAATATTTAATTTAAGTTAAAAAAAAAATCGCAATTGCATGTTTTTAATCTGACTGTAGTATTATTTGACCAGGGCTTACCTCTGTTTTAATCCGTTTGGGGGACGGTTCGTCTCTGTCTCCACAGCGAGACCTGGGCAGAGAAACACAGAGCAACACACACAGTTCATATCATATATTTGTATAACCAAATATATTTTTGTATTTAGTAATATGCTAGAACGAAAAGTTTCCTTCCAAAATGCTTCATATTCATACTTTTGTAAAAAATAAAAATAAATCTTATGTGATGCTCAATGTTGAATGTTACAAACCAGATATTATAAATTGTCACATTCTGGGCTAGCAACTGTAGTAATTTCATTTTTATTTTTTTGTTTTATTTTCATGCCTGCAATTATATTGTCAGCAGGTGTCACATTTTGGTGTTTGTACTTGCTGGTGTGGTAGGTATATTAGATGGTGTTTGTACTTGCTGGTGTGGTAGGTATATTAGATGGTGTTCGTACTTGCTGGTGTGGTAGGTATATTAGATGGTGTTTGTACTTGCTGGTGTGGTAGGTATGTTGGTACTTGCTGGTGTGGTAGGTATATTAGATGGTGTTCATACTTGCTGGTGTGGTAGGTATATTAGATGGTGTTTGTACTTGCTGGTGTGGTAGGTATATTAGATGGTGTCCGTACTTGCTGGTGTGGTAGGTATATTAGATGGTGTTTGTACTTGCTGGTGTGGTAGGTATATTAGATGGTGTTCATACTTGCTGGTGTGGTAGGTATATTAGATAGTGTTTGTACTTGCTGGTGTGGTAGGTATATTATATGGTGTTTGTACTTGCTGGTGTGGTAGGCATATTAGATGGTGTTTGTACTTGCTGGTGTGGTAGGTATATTAGATGGTGTTGGTACTTGCTGGTGTGGTAGGTATATTAGATGGTGTTCATACTTGCTGGTGTGGTAGGTATATTAGATGGTGTTCGTACTTGCTGGTGTGGTAGGTATATTAGATGGTGTTCATACTTGCTGGTGCGGTAGGTATATTAGATGGTGTTTGTACTTGCTGGTGCGGTAGGTATATTAGATGGTGTTCATACTTGCTGGTGTGGTAGGTATATTAGATGGTGTTCATACTTGCTGGTGCCGTAGGTATATTAGATGGTGTTTGTACTTGCTGGTGCGGTAGGTATATTAGATGGTGTTCGTACTTGCTGGTGTGGTAGGTATATTAGATGGTGTTTGTACTTGCTGGTGTGGTAGGTATATTAGATGGTGTTTGTACTTGCTGGTGCGGTAGGTATATTAGATGGTGTTCATACTTGCTGGTGTGGTAGGTATATTAGATGGTGTTCATACTTGCTGGTGTGGTAGGTATATTAGATGGTGTTTGTACTTGCTGGTGTGGTAGGTATATTAGATGGTGTTGGTACTTGCTGGTATGGTAGGTATATTAGATGGTGTTCATACTTGCTGGTGTGGTAGGTACCGGTATATTAGATGGTGTTCATACTTGCTGCTGGTGTGGTAGGTATATTAGATGGTGTTTGTACTTGCTGGTGTGGTAGGTATATTAGATGGTGTTTGTACTTGCTGGTGTGGTAGGTATATTAGATGGTGTTCGTACTTGCTGGTGTGGTAGGTATATTAGATGGTGTTTGTACTTGCTGGTGCGGTAGGTATATTACCGTAGATGGTGTTTGTACTTGCTGGTGCAGTAGGTATATTAGATGGTGTTTGTACTTGCTGGTGTGGTAGGTATATTAGATGGTGTTCATACTTGCTGGTGTGGTAGGTATATTAGATGGTGTTCATACTTGCTGGTGCGGTAGGTATATTAGATGGTGTACGTACTTGCTGGTGCGGTAGGTATATTTGTAGGTGACCTCTCTGGAGATCTGACGGGCGAGTCCAAAAAGCTCGTCTCGCCGGGTCAGAAGAGCCATGTCCCTCATACACAGCTGGGCTGCAGCCTCGTTCACCGTCAGCTACACAGACAGTCAGACAGACAGGCAGGAAGACAGACAGCACACAGACACAGAGACAGGCAGGCAGGCATACAGGCAGGCAGACAGACAGACAGACAGACAGACAGACAGACAGACAGACAGACAGACAGACAGACAGACAGACAGACAGACAGACAGACAGACAGACAGACAGTTTGTTTTACTATGTACTTTAGGTTAGGTTAGGCTGTAGAATAGCTAGAGTTTGTCTTGCTAAAACCTGCTCTTGCCACCTTGTGTTTTTTGCTATGCTTGTATTTTATAAGTTGTTCAGAGACATGTTTGTGATTTAGGGCGATAAACAATCTTTAACTTTAACTTGATCCTGTTGGCTGGAAAGATTTTACAGTTTGTTGAGTTCACAGGGTTACAGTTTAAATATTCACTACAGGAGTGTAAGTAGCCTACAAGGTGTGTAAAATTGGAGCTATGCACATTATCAGATTTAAATAGCAGGTGTGCAAATGTGCATTTTCCGCTCTCCACATTATCAGAGGAGATTTGGGGTAAAATGTATGATGAATGAGTGATAACAACAAAACTAATATTACGATAATCATATGAAAACATTTCAATATCATGTTAAATAATATGCCTAAATAAAACAGATTTGTATAGCCACCAACCTCGTGCAGCGTCAGGTGTTTGCCGTCGCGTCTCTTGGAGTCGAAGCGGCCGTAGATGGCGCTGTATTTGCGGATCTCATCCTCTCTGCGCGGCTCGTCCTGGCTCATGTCGAAGATGTGTCCGATCATCTTGGCCAGCTTCTTGTTGCTCTTCAACTGCTCCTTCACCTCGGCCGGGTCGGCCTTGGGAAGGCCCGGCGCCATCCGCTCCACACACTCCAGCACCTGGAGGACAAACATCACATTTCACCCTTGTGGAATGAGCCAAGGTCCAACAGTCTCCTGTGAACTGCTTTATTCTACAGTACATGTGCATGCGTCAGTTTTTAGACAAGTGACAATGGACAATTGGAAACTCCATGTTTTATACACTGATCAAAACAAGTCGTCATAGTTCATCCCACATACTCAACTTGCAGATTCAAACCTCTAACTTTTACCTTGTTCGGACACAATGGACAGATAGAACATGTTGGAATCATGCATTATTCCAACATATGCATATATGCATGTACATAGCATGCTATTTCTAATCTTGTAATGTATACAGTATATACCTGCCAACACTCACGATTTCCGCGGGAGTGTCCCTAATTTTAACCCTTTCTCCTGCTGTGCTCCGGAGTGGTGAGTGAAGTATCTGGTGTCATATGAAACTAGAAGACCTAACGCATCCATTCTTACCAACCATGTCATGCTAGCTTGTTGGGAAGGGGGCTAAATAATGCTCCAAACTTAGGCAAAATTTTGGCGAGGAGAAAAGTATTTTCAAAGGGGTCCCTTGACCTCTCAACTCATATCTGAATGAAAATGGGTTCTATGCGTAAGCTACCTACGAGACCCCCCTTTAGAGATAGGGTAGCATGAGCATTTATGAGCTGTGATGGACCTGACAGCTCTGATGAAGGGGGGGGTACCCAGAAAACCTCCCTCTTCTTCACAGCCTAATGTTGGCAGGTATGACAGTACAAGTCCTGTGCTCTGCTAGGTGACTTCATCTTTGGTATGCCAGACAGAGAGAAAAACACTCTTTTCTGCAGGGCAGAGAGGTTTCTACATGTTTGATTTCTCACACACCGACTGGACTGCAGCGGCGTCCAGTGCCTCCAGCCCGTCGCGGGGTGAGGAGGGCGAGCCCAGGTCCGACGGCGACAGGCTCTGCTCGCTGTCGTTGCTGTGGCCTGACCAGAAGCGTGCCTCGCTGCCCCCCTGCAGGGGCGACCCCCCCGACAATTTGTCCCGCGCCACCTCCAGCTTCCCAGGGTCCGAGCAGGCAGCGGCCACCGCTTTGGGCATCTTGACGCTGCCAGGGTAACAAGGGTATCATCGTTAACGAAAACGAACGAAGTAACAAAAACTAGGTGTGAATAAAACATTTATGAACACAAAAACAAGGCTTTACAAAAAAAAAGATAACTAACTGAAACTGTATTGTGTTAAAGCTGACTAAAATAAACCAAAATAGAGAAAATGTCTTTAGTTTTGGTCCTTGTCAGTTTATTTCCTACATAAGCCTACAGTACTATTGACGCAAACACACTGACTGGCACATCTTTTATAGTTGTCTTTAATGGCCACTTTATGCCCACGGTGCAGTGGTGTAGCCATTCAGCATTATGGTAGCACGCCCACGCCCACGCCCACAACCCACATCCCCCTAGCCACTCCCCTAGCCACCCCTCGAATTCTGACTCTTTACCACCTGCCTATCCCTAGCTATGGCCCCTTTTCCCTCGCACCCCACTTCCTTGCCCCCCTCCCATGACCCATATCCCCCTAGCCACTAACCCTACCCACCCCTTCAACCATGACTCTTTATGACCTCCCTATCCCTAGCTACGGCCTCTAATCCCTAGCCTCACTAAAGGTCCATGAGTGAGTGAGTGAGTGAGTGAGTGAGTGAGTGAGTGAGTGAGTGAGTGAGTGAGTGAGAGAGTGAGTGAGTGAGTGAGTGAGTGAGTGAGTGAGTGAGTGACTGGGTGTCCTGACTTTGCCATCTTCTGACTCCGGCGAGCCTGCTGGCCAGCACCGCGGGAAAAACAAATGAAAACTAAACAGAAATTGAAAACAAAAAGTCAAAACGAAATTTAAAAAACTAAAAACTAAAAATGCAAAGACATAATAACCTTGCGGCGTTGGCGCGGTCCTGGGCGGTGAGCATTGTGGGCGAGCCCTCAGGGGGCAGCTTGTAGACGGGGATGCTGCAGACAGGCAGGGAGGTGAGGGGCTGGTTGAACAGAGCTGGGTTGGTGACCCAGTCGCGTAGCGCCTTCTGCAGGCGCCGCACGTGCAGCGGCTTGCTGGCCATGCCCACCAGAGCCATGATCTCCAGGAACTCCTCCTCCCCGGCCTCACACAGCTGCTGAACGTCATCGCCGCCCTGCTGGATGAAGGCCTCGTAGTAATAGAGCAGGTTGGCCCGCTGCAGGATCCGGTACAGCTGCAGCTCGCCCAGGGTTCTCGGCAACACCGCCGCCATGCCTGCAAGAGGACAGCACAACAACAACACCATGGATTTAACACCGCCGCCATGCCTGCAAGAGGACAGCACAACAACAACACCATGGATTTATAGCAGATGTGAAGGAAAACATATTGGAAAGGGGCTGATGTTCTGTTTAAAGCAGTGGTTCTCAAACTTTTTCACATCAAGGACCCCTAAACTGACCCGAATTAGTCCACGGACCCCCATTTGATAAGATTTTTACCCCAGGGTCCCCCATCTGAAAAGATTTTTGCTTTTAGATTACAGAAGTACTGTATATGAAAGCCATGACCAAAACAGTAATCCATTCTGTCATTGTGTCACTTATGGATGGAGTTACACTGAAAATAAATGATTCCCCTTTTTGCTGGGGACCCCCTGGAACCCCCTCAAGGACCTGGGGACCACTTGTTTATAGGACCAGTGTAGTGTGTAGGGTTTAGTGACATCTAGCAGCGAGGTTGCAGATCGCAACCAACTGAATACCCATCTGTGTAGGAGAACCTATGGCAGAGATGCTCACACAGACAGACATGCTTTTTGCAAGTCAA
>NC_139625.1:78429920-78592420 GCF_964638095.1 Poromitra crassiceps | reverse complement strand
GTGTGTGTGTGTTATGGGTGTGTGTGTGTGTGTGTGTGTGTGTGCGTGTGTGTGTTATGGGTGTGTGTGTGTGTGTGTGTGTGTGTTATGGGTGTGTGTGTGTGTGTGTGTGTGTGTGTGTGTGTGTGTGTGTGTGTGTGTGTGTGTGTGTGTGTGTGTGTGTTATGGGTGTAATAGCCGGTTGTGATCACAGGCCGTAATTGAAGTCCAAAAGCTTTATGGCAAAAGAAAAGCGAGTTTGTCGAGTTTAAGGAGAAGGCAAAAGGACTGTGCACTGTCTGGCACACACACGCACACACACGCACACACACACACACACACACACACACACACACACACCCATAACACACACACACACCGGTGTACTTTTCCAGGTGAGGTGGCATGCAGTGGGCTCAGGGGTTCCCCCAGAAAAATACATCATATAGAGAATAGTTTAATTCCATCAGGATTTAATTCAGAAACTCTCTCTGCTATTATAATGACACATCTAACAGTAGAGAAGGGAATTAGATGATGACTGCTGTTATCCTGGAATCCTCTCAGAAAGGGGGGGGGGGGGGCCTGAAAACCCTTGCACTAGTCTAATTATCAAAACAAAACTAAAACTACAGATTATTACAGAAGAGAAACCGTTTCATCACACAAATGACAATAAAAAATAATACAGATATCACAACTGACAAAGACACAGCTTGGGAGTGTGTGAAAAATCACTCGTATTCCCATAATATCCCTATAGGGCCTTATAACGTGTCAACGCTCTATATTGAATTTTTAGACATTTTGCATTTCTATATCCTAGTAATGCTATAATAGTCCTATAATATTCCTATATAGGGCCATATACCATTTTTCATTTCAATCTTCTATAGTATATGCCTAATTGTATAATATTCCTATAGCATTCCTACTGTATAGGGACTAACAGTGTCTATGGTATGCTATACTGAAGTGAGTTTACTACATTTTGCACTTGGTGTTTTTTAAGGTATCGCTATAATATTCCTATAGCATATGTATAGCCACACCATAATGAGTTGACAGTGCAATTATGGTACTCTATGGTATTTTTGGTTGATCGTCTATGACAGTGGTTCTCATCGTGGGGTCGGGGGACCAGCAGGGGTCACTGGGGGGGGGTTCATGGAGTCCCCACAGCAAACTGATGAATTGTTCAACTTCAACATTATTTAATTTACTATAGAAGTTAACAGAATGTAGAAGTGATCATAGTTGCTCTCAATACAGACAGTCATGGAGTTCTGGACGAAATCATATCAATGTAGGATGTGTTACGATAATATTCCCATAGCATGTAATAACGAGTTGACAGTGTAGCCTACAGTATTTTTGTGGGGTTTTGTGAGTTTTGCGGTGGTATTATTGCATCATGTCTTTATAAATGGATTGAGAATAAAAGCAACAGGAGAAAGGCTATATAATACAATGTGACTCTACTCAGTGAGCCAGGGTGTGACGGGCCTACCTGGACACTTCTGGCCCCCCTTTGCTCCGCACTGGTCCGCTTCTCCCTCTTCTTCTTCTCTGTCTGTAGGCTACCGGCTGATCAGAGCCTGCCTGCCTGGTAATGTCTGCAAAACCCCTGCAAGAAGAGAAGTGTAGATCCACAGGCCGGCAAGGTAAAAAATAATAATAATAATAAAAAAATAATAATCAGAAAGGATGATTAAAAAAGAAATCCAAGGAAAAAGCGCTTGACGCTCCTCTCTCTCACTCTCTCTTTCTCTCTCTATCTAGAAAGTTTTTCTTTTTCTTCTGGTGAGAGAAAACGCACAAATTAAAACGCGAGAGGAGAGAGCGATCTGCGTGCGTCGCGAATGTGTGCGTATCAGTGTGTGTGTGATTGGGTGCGTGTGTGTGTGTGTGTGCTCCCAGTCTCTCTCCACTCCCCCTGCAGCCTCCGCCACAGTCAAACCAGACACCATAGACAATTACCAGACTAGACAACTTCCGGTTATGGGGTCCAAAATAAAAGTCATGCTGATGAGCATGCGTGCCTCAGCAAGTGAATAAAAGAAAGGGTCTATGGGTGGAATCAATCTGTAAGATTTTTTCCCCCTCATGATATTTTCACAACAATAAGGACTAGTCAGAGTCTACTTTCAGCAACCCAAAATAGCTTACCACAGATAACAATGCCACTTCGTAAACTTAACGTGTGTAGGCTATATAGCCTATAGCTACTGTATACAGTAACCTATAGCCTATAGGCTAAATATAGACAGAATATAGCAAGCAGCCTACTCAAAGTCTGTATGGCTGCATCCTTATATAGGCTATGGAAATGTCATTTTGTAGGCTAGAGGGAAAACAGTGCAAATGCAAAAAGATAGTTGTCACACAATAGTCCTAATTCAGACGTGTTCTCATTGGCTGTTTTTCTTTAATTATTCAATTTAACACGTCTACAAAAAAATATATAGGCTACTTTTATCTTGTCTGCCTCGCTTCCTGTATGGCCGGGCTGAATGCGGGCAACTTGACGCAGCACAGGGCAGAGTGGGATATTCCGCGGTTGCCACAGAGCCTCTCTCTCTCTCTCTCTCTCTCTCTCTCTCTCTCTCTCTCTCTCTCTCTCTCTCTCTCTCTCTCTCCCTCCCTCTCTCTCTCTCTCTCTCTCTCTCTCGCCCACGCTGCTCCCTGCCTGCGTGACGCAAATCCGCGCGTGGGCGGACACACGGGGCGTGGGAGGCTTTCTGCACAGAATACCAAACACAGGCAGGTTCAACACCCACAGAGAGAGAGAGAGAGAGAGAGAGAGAGGCAGAGGGAGGGGGAGAGAGAGAGAGAGAGAGAGAGAGAGAGAGAGAGAGAGATGACATGGTAGCCTAGCTACTCGAGTCATAGCCTACTTATCTGCCTTGTAGATATGATCACTTTGAACTGTTTTCACATAGAATATTCAAAATACAGTTAGGCCTATTAATCCTTGTTAGTTTTAAAATCAAACCACAGCCTAAATCAGTTTATTATGTGTAGGTTAGGCCTAGGCTACTTAGTCATGTGTAGCCATAGGCCTATTAGTTTTTTCTATAGGCTAGGCTAAGCTATTTTCTTTAGCCAGCTGATATAAGTAGCTACTCTAGGCCAGTGATACTCAACCCGAGGCTCTAGACCAGTGCTGACCAATTTGGGGCCCGCACTCTGTTTGTTTTGGCCCGCCACGGATTTGGGACCCCCCCCCCTAGTGCAGATAATCTGCACTATGATTGCAAAGGGTGGACAAGCTTTTTCATGTGGTGACTTTGTGAAACAGTGTCTGAATGTGGCTGCGGATACTGTGTTCACTCCTGAGATTGCATCCCTGCAAATTGTCATGGTAAATTGTTTACAAAAGATGGACAATAAAGCTGATTTTCAAAGTACCTTGAGGATTTTTCAAGTTGTGAATTAAGTCAAATTTCTCTCTTGATTACAAAGGTGGAAAATACAACTGTTTTTAAAGCAGCTACGAGCAACTTTTTCGATTGTTATTAAACAGTATAAATTTAATATCAATGCATCACATCTTACCTCTAATAGTCGACGATACCAACGCAGAGTAGTCTCGCTTGAACCCCGAGTGAATCGGCCAGTGTTAGTGTGTCTGTAGCCAGGGCAGATCAGGAATTGAAATGAAACGGTTTGCAGCAGCCACTTCGGCCATAACCACAAAATAACTTCCAAAAAACCTGTTAGAATATAACGAGAGATGTTCCCGCGAGTATGCGTGGCGTTCACATTGTTTATGTTATGTTGCTAGGCAGCGCAAACGGCGTAAAAAGGCAGCTGCGGTTCACTTCCTGGTTTCACTTCCGCGTTTAACTTCCGGGTTACCCGGTCCGGTCGCTCTAGAGAGCCCCCTGTTGGCGCGAGTTTAGACAGACTATAGACTTAATAATCACCTAAGGGAGCAATCTCAGATACACACGGCTTTGGTCTCGTCGACTATTAGAGGTAAGATGTGATGCATTGATATTAAATTTATACTGTTTAATAACAATCGAAAAAGTTGCTCGTAGCTGCTTTAACTGGGTGTTTACTGATTAAATGTTTAAGCTCCCCACAAATGCAGATGTTTTTTTAAATATATATAACCAATTGCAAATTATTACAATTACCAAACAGATAAAAAGTAGATTATTATATTGAAAGCCTCCGCCATTAGTTCATTCTTGAGTCCAAATCGCCATTTGAGGCAAATTGGAAGAAATTCCATCAAGGCGCTCCTGAGATGTTGTGTTACAGAGCTTGGAAATTGGGTGTGTGAGGCCGATGGTGTGAGGTCACAGTGACCTTGAACTTTGACCTTTAACCATCAAAATCTAATCAGTTCATCCTTGAGTCCAAGTCGATGTTTGAGGCAAATTTTATGAAACATTCCTGAGATATTGTGTTAACAAGCTTGAAAATGGCATTTGAGAGGTCACAGTGGCCTTGACCTTTGACCTTTGACCACCAAAATATAATCTGTTTATGCTTGAGTCCAAGTCGATGTTTGAGGCAAATTTGATGAAATTCTGTCAAGGCATTCCTGAGATATTGCGTTAACAAGCTTGAAAATGGCGTTCAAGAGGTCACAGTGACCCTGGCCTTTGACCTTTGACCACCAAAATCTAATCAGTTTATGCTTGAGTCCAAGTCGATGTTTGAGGCAAATTTGATAAAATTCCGTCGAGGCATTCCTGAGATATTGCGTTAACAATCTTGAAAATGGCGTTCGAGAGGTCACAGTGACCCTGGCCTTTGACCACCAAAATCTAATCAGTTCATCCTTGAGTCCAAGTCGATGTTTGAGGCAAATTTGATGAAATTCCGTCAAGGCGTTCCTCAGATATTGCATTAACAAACATCGGACGGACGGACGGAAGGACGTACGGACGTACGGACGGACAACCTGGATCCATAATGCCTCCGGCCTGGCTATCGCCGATGGAGGCATACAAATCTAACAAAACTTTTTTGTGATTGTAGCTCTTGCAAAGCTTCTTTTTTGTCAGTGTGGCTCCTGAGTAGGTAAAGGCTGAGTACCACTGCTCTCTAGGCTATCTCCTCTGTGATGTATGTATATTTTTCTATGTTCATATTCTGTGCGTGCATATTTATTCTATAGCCTATATTCTGCATTTCAGCAAAAACCTTTTAATTGGTTGCTTTCTATAGCCGTTAACAGACGAGTTGACATCTTCTATGCAGTGTGTTTATGCGTTAACGTTATTAGTGAATAGCCGAAATGGACCCGGAAAAAGGAAGTGATGATGGCTTTTCCGTCACTGCCGCTTTCCTTTTCCGTGTCCGTTACGGCTATTCACTAATAACGTTAACGCATAAACACAAAACTAAACTCGTCCTACAACAACAGTGGAAAATTACTGTAAATTCGTGGCGCAAGTTGCTATTTAGACTGTAAACAGTGGAGCACGGACGCAGAAAAGGAAGTGACGGTGGCAGGAGAGGCACAGGAAGCCGGGAAAAATATTAGGGCTCTCCCAGAGTCTATTTTTCAAATAAAAATAGACTCTGGGTTACCAGATTGATGGATTCTAAACTGAGGAGCAGGGGGAACAGGAGCTGCTATCTCTAATGCAAAAGATCAGATCGTCATCGTCATCCGACCAGTGACGACAACATCCGAAGTTGGTCCCCGGGCGCTGTACGAGAAAGCGACCACTGCTCCTGGCCTGCCCCCCGGAGGAAAGGACATGCCTGGATGGGTTAAATGCAGAGGACACTTTTCACCGGCCACCGTCAGCATGAGTGTGTTGTGGCCGCATGCATGTATTGTGGTGTTCGTGCGACAATAAAAGACGGGCTTGTACCGTTACGAGAGAGTTTTTTAATGTGAGGGACAGCAAATACAGCAGGCTGAGCACGTTGCACCAAATAAATAGATCTAATAAGGATATGAGCTGCTGTGTGTTAGAAAATAAGCTATTTACAGTAAATACACACATTACACATGCCCCGTATTCCTCGTTTCCAAGTCGCAGCTCAAAGCATATTATCGTTTCAGCGCAGGTATATCAAACCAAATTGATCAGGGTGAGTTAAAAATCATAATTAAAGCTGGAAATAAGGTCCAGGTTGTACAAAACTGGAATTCTCCTTTAATTAGTGGCCAAAATGAACGAGTAAAACTTCGGCACCATGGAGAGCTCCATTCGTTAGGTACTGCTGGAGCACAGCTGAGCGGAGTTAATAATAATCGGTAGGACTTATATAGCGCTTTTCTAGGTACTCAAAGACACTTAGAGAGTTGGAATCAGCCAGGGAAGTAGACTATGAAATCCATCTGAGAGGAGAGGCTGCATGCCAACTGTGAGTGAGGCCTGCCTAAATGGCCAGAGTGATTGTGTGCTCCAACAGGTGTCACAACTAGTTGGTCTGAAAGTTGCATTATTGATTTGTGTAACATTACAAAAGAGAAACACTCAAACAGACTCGAGTGAGATAGAGCTGCACAATCGACTCCAACATGCTCTCATTGGGTTACAGTCATTAGACCAAGGTAGAAACATTAATTTGACAATGAGATATATGAATTCAATTATTATCATTATTTTTTTTTAAATATGAATTTGCCTTTAACTTACAACGGGTATAGGCTATTGGATTATTTAAAGTAGTGCGGAGTGTATGAGCCTGAGGCCGTAAATGGAACATGACACTGACATGTAGACGTTTGTAAGTGAAGAAATGCGTCATTGAAGCAGGTCCGCATGCAAACTTTTCATTCTCATCCCAAATTTGGCAGCAGGCAGAGATGATGATACATGCAAATTAGCTCCAACACAGTGGAGAGTAGCAGGAAACCCTGTGTGTGTGCGTGCGCGCGCGCGTGTGTGTGTGTGTGTCTGTGTGTGTGTGTGTGTGTGTGTGTGTGGGTGTCTGTGTGTGTGTGTGTGTGTGTGTGTGTGTGTGTGTGTGCGTGCGCGTGTGTGTGTGTGTGTGTGTGTGTGTGTGTGTGTGTGTGTGTCTGTGTGTGTGCGTGCATACAAATATTAATGGTGTATTTTTGGCCCGTGCTGCTAAAACAGACAATAGTGTTTCCCCAAATGTGACTTTCACACCAGAGAGAGAGAGAGAGAGAGAGAGAGAGAGAGAGAGAGAGAGAGAATGCTGATTTCTATCTTGATGCTGTGGCAATATTGTTCTCAACTTTCATGCCAATAAAGCCCACTGTACTGAATTAGAGAGATGGAGAGAGAGAGAGAGGGGGGGGAGAGAAATAGAGAGAGGGGTAGAGCGAGGTACAGTTGAGTGGACAGCTGCTAACTACTACTACTGTTACTACTCCTGCCCTTGTCTGTAGCGACATGCAATAAGAAGAAGAAACTTCAGTTCCTCGATCAGCAACATTACAGACGACTGATATGCTGTGTTCAAAACACCTCAGAACTAAAACCAGCTCCTACTACTGAATGGTTGTCCAACTCAGGATCATTCACCTTATGTAGGCACGCCCATTTGACCCGGTTGTGTGGTCGTGTGACGACTTCCGGCTAAAAAAAATAAAATGGCCGGCGGCTCCAATATCATCTAACTCTGAATTAACTAATAATTTAGCCAATTGTATGTAACATACCAAATAAAAGCAAACGGCAAAGAATGCAATGCCATGTAACTGGCTCGTTAATTCTCGCATTCCAGGGAATTACATTAACGTCCGCGGGTCTTTCTTTGCAAAGAGCTGCGCTCGGAGGAGAGAAAACCTTCTGAAGCTTTCTTTGTTGGAGTCCAGGTATGTTTTACAAGAAAGTGCTCGTCATTGTCGACGATAACGTTATCTGACCTGGCTAACAGTGGATACTCCGCTTGCTTTCTGTGTACCGAGCTCAAAGTAGTAGGCTACGTTCTTTGTTTTACCCCCTGAACTGTCCGCTACAAAAACAACTCTCTTCCTCGACGTTCTTTTGTATTTTGCGCCGTGACCGCCGGAAGTGTTAACACGACCCGGAAGAATTTGGCCCACCCCCGCGTATGAACATAAGATGAATAGGTCGCAAATTTGGGTATCAGAGCTCTGGGTTGTCCGACTTAACGTCAGTGGCCATTTGACCAGTTGCTCCGCTCCACACCGACCGACTTGTCACGTTTCCAATGTTAATCATTTGAAAACATGCAAATAGAACAACTTGCTTGAGGTTAGTTATATAAGAATACAATAAAATGTTACGGTTGAAATGTAGACTTTGAACATGCTGGGGATCGAACCCTAGTCTTCAATGTCAAACACGAGGGTATGCCCCCTCACATCCACATCGCCCTTACTGGCCGATGTTTTATTTCATTGTTGTAGTCAATGGAACACGGTGCATTCTATACAGACGCACGTTTAGCATTATTATAGTGACACCAAGGGATTTGATAAATAGTTAACATAGGACGAGTTGGGAATGACAACATGCTGACTAGTCCCTATAAGAATAATATATTATAGAGATACTATAGGAGATGAAGGTACTTTGAAAGGGGACATGACGTCTCACTCGCTCAGTAACCAGGCCAGCCAATCAAAATTAGCCGAAACGCATGACACGCGCCAATCCTCCGTTCATTCACACAAAATGGCAGCCCATGATTGACAGTTACTCTAGTCTAGTCTAACCAATGACTGTTCAGGACTGACATCTAACCTTAACAACAGCTTATGATTGACACTTAAACTAACCAATGAGAGTTCAGAAACCCAACTGACAGATTCGATCGTCACAGTGTAAACTTACTATTGAGTAGCACAGATACACTGTAAGTCCCTATACTGTAGGAATATTAGAGGAGTGTGTGTGTGTGGGAGCTTTTTCCCCCAATAAACATTAATGATGTGTTTTCCACACTGCACAGTGCAGACAGACAGGCAGGTTGGCTCCCGTTTCCACTACGCCCACCCCCACCTCCAAATCCACTGGCTGTGTGTGTGTGTGTGTGTGTGTGTGTGTATGTGTGTGTGTGTGTGTGTGTGTGTGTGTGTGTGTGTGTGTGTGTATGTGTGTGTGTGTGTGTGTGTGTGTGTGTGTGTGTGTGTGTGTGTGTGTGTGTGCGTGCGTGCGTGCATGCGCAGGATGACTTACCATGCATTGGCCTTGCAGCAGAAGTGAGTAAAATCAAAGTAAATTCAAGTAAAGTGGGAGAGCAGAAATCACTTCTGTAGATCTATAGGACCCCCACCCCCTCACAGGCATGCTGGCGAGGGGACCCTGCACGCTGGTAAAAAAAAAAAAAAACTCTCGTAACGGACAAGCCCGTCTTTTATTGTCACACGAACACCACAATACATGCATGCGGCCACAACACACTCATGCTGACGGTGGCCGGTGAAAAGTGCCCTCTGCATTTAACCCATCCAGGCATGTCCTTTCCTCCGGGGGGCAGGCCAGGAGCAGTGGTCGCTTTCTCGTACAGCGCCCGGGGACCAACTTCGGATGCTGTCGTCACTGGTCGGATGACGATGACGATCTGATCTTCTGCATGTTTTTAGTGGGGGGGTTATATACGGAGAGAGGGTCAGGGGGCCCTGCATGCTGGTCAGGGGCCTTGCATGCTGGTCAGGGGCCCTGCATGCTGGTCAGGGGCCCTGCATGCTGGTCAGAGGGTCTGCATGCTGGTCAGAGGGTCTGCATGCTGGTCAGAGGGTCTGCATGCTGGTCAGAGGGTCTGCATGCTGGTCAGAGGGTCTGCATGCTGGTCAGAGGGTCTGCATGCTGGTCAGGGGCCCTGCATGCTGGCCAGGGGCCAGTTCCCCGCCGTTCCTGTCTGCCAGTGGAGTCCTGGTCGCCACACTAGGGCGTCCTCTGGTTGGTGGGGGCCCCTGTTCGGGGGTGAAAAGAAGCGGCTGGCGGCTGCACATGTATCGGAGGAAGCATGTGCTAGTCTACAACTCTCCCCAGATCAGCAGAGTGGGTGGAGCAACGACTGGGACAGCAGGGGGAATTGGCCAAGTACAATTGGGGAGAAGATGGTAGAGAAAATGAAAATGTCACTTCACAAACACGAGCCAAACTCAACCTCCCAGTTCAATGTCAACTGTTGTACTGTCTTTTCTTAATGTCCTAATGTCTGCATGTTTTTATTATTATTATTATTTTGTTGTCTGATTTTACCCCATTGCTGCCCACCCCCTCTGCCGATCTGGGGAGAGCTAGACACACACATGCTTCCTCCGATTCATGTGCAATTGCCAGCCGCTTCTTCTCACCCGACAGTGGGGAAATGTCTGCATGTTTTAACACTGTCCAATTGGCCCATGTATTTTTTACTTATGTTATATTGCACTAATCAACAAAAAGTTCTGTCTTTCTGTCTGGATCCCCCCCACCTCTCCCCACAGCCCACACCCAGTATATAACAACTAGACCCACCCTCACCTCCCACCTCCCCCCACAGCCCACACCCAGTATATAACAACTAGACCCACCCTCACCTCCCACCTCTCCCCACAGCCCACACCCAGTATATAACAACTAGACCCACCCTCACCTCCCACCTCCCCCCACAGCCCACACCCAGTATATAACAACTAGACCCACCCTCACCTCCCACCTCCCCCCACAGCCCACACCCAGTATAACAACTAGACCCACCCCCACCTCCCCCCACAGCCCACACCCAGTATATAACAACTAGACCCACCCCCACAGCCCACACCCAGTATATAACAACTAGACCCACCCCCACCTCCCCCCACAGCCCACACCCAGTATATAACAACTAGACCCACCCCCACCTCCCCCCACAGCCCACACCCAGTATATAACAACTAGACACACCCCCACCTCCCCCCACAGCCCACACCCAGTATATAACAACTAGACCCACGCCCACCTCCCCCCACAGCCCACACCCAGTATATAACAACTAGACCCACCCCCACCTCCCCCCACAGCCCACACCCAGTATATAACAACTAGACCCACCCCCACCTCCCCCCACAGCCCACACCCAGTATATAACAACTAGACCCACCCCCACCTCCCCCCACAGCCCACACCCAGTATATAACAACTAGACCCACCCCCACCTCCCCCCACAGCCCACACCCAGTATATAACAACTAGACCCACCCCCACCTTCCCCCACAGCCCACACCCAGTATATAACAACTAGACCCACCCCCACCTCCCCCCACAGCCCACACCCAGTATATAACAACTAGACCCACCCCCACCTCCCCCCACAGCCCACACCCAGTATATAACAACTAGACCCACCCCCACCTCCCCCCACAGCCCACACCCAGTATATAACAACTAGACCCACAGCCCACACCCAGTATATAACAACTAGACCCACCCCCACCTCCCCCCACAGCCCACACCCAGTATATAACAACTAGACCCACCCCCACCTCCCCCCACAGCCCACACCCAGTATATAACAACTAGACCCACCCCCACCTCCCCCCACAGCCCACACCCAGTATATAACAACTAGACCCACCCCCACCTCCCCCCACAGCCCACACCCAGTATATAACAACTAGACCCACCCCCACCTCCCCCCACAGCCCACACCCAGTATATAACAACTAGACCCACCCCCACCTCCCCCCACAGCCCACACCCAGTATATAACAACTAGACCCACCCCCACCTCCACCCACAGCCCACACCCAGTATATAACAACTAGACCCACCCCCACCTCCCCCCACAGCCCACACCCAGTATATAACAACTAGACCCACAGCCCACACCCAGTATATAACAACTAGACCCACCCCCACCTCCCCCCACAGCCCACACCCAGTATATAACAACTAGACCCACCCCCACCTCCCCCCACAGCCCACACCCAGTATATAACAACTAGACCCACCCCCACCTCCCCCCACAGCCCACACCCAGTATATAACAACTAGACCCACCCCCACCTCCCCCCACAGCCCACACCCAGTATATAACAACTAGACCCACCCCCACCTCCCCCCACAGCCCACACCCAGTATATAACAACTAGACCCACCCCCACCTCCCCCCACAGCCCACACCCAGTATATAACAACTAGACCCACCCCCACCTCCCCCCACAGCCCACACCCAGTATATAACAACTAGACCCACCCCCACCTCCCCCCACAGCCCACACCCAGTATATAACAACTAGACCCACCCCCACCTCCCCCCACAGCCCACACCCAGTATATAACAACTAGACCCACCCCCACCTCCCCCCACAGCCCACACCCAGTATATAACAACTAGACCCACCCCCACCTCCACCCACAGCCCACACCCAGTATATAACATCTAGACCCACCCCCACCTCCCCCCACAGCCCACACCCAGTATATAACATCTAGACCCACCCCCACCTCCCCCCACAGCCCACACCCAGTATATAACAACTAGACCCACCCCCACCTCCCCCCACAGCCCACACCCAGTATATAACAACTAGACCCACCCCCACCTCCCCCCACAGCCCACACCCAGTATATAACAACTAGACCCACCCCCACCTCCCCCCACAGCCCACACCCAGTATATAACAACTAGACCCACCCGGGAACAAATAAAAGAGAGAGCTGGCAGGAAATGGGATGTCCAGTCCGCCCACGCTGTTAGGTAGGTCGACACCCAGCCGCTTCCCACAAGTCCACAAGTCCCGTTTTACCATTGCTGCTGTGGGAAACGCTGACCCCCCACCCACCCCACTCGCCTCTTTACATATTCACCTTATTTTTCAACGCGGAAGTAAACAGTAGGCGGGTTTTCCGTATTTGGCAAGAACATCCGGTTTGAGAAAAGTCTGTTTGCGTGCTAACGTTATAATGTTGTACATGAGGACCTCCAAAAAACAATCAAAATGGAAATGGCAACTTGGTGCAGCTACACCCTCAGACTATTAATGAGTTGGAGGATGACATGAAGAAGTGGTGATGTTCATTCTGCCTGGCTCCTAACCGCAGCAAACGGTCGGGTGCTCCTGCTAAACCTGCAGCAGTGATCCTATATTGAAGGTAGGCTAGCTACTGTAATGTAGCTATTGTGCACAACCATAACATAGCCTAGTAGCTATCACCACCTTGTGACTGTTATTGAGTTCGGTAGTCTGTTTATTTCACTGAGCTAGCTATGCTAAATGTTTTGGGATTAAAGTACAATTTAAAGACGTGAACTGAACTGTTTGTTTTGTACAGGACTGGATGAGCATGCAACCTGTTGGCCTGGGCTCCATCTGAGAATGTCCTATTTGACTTACATGCTGCTGGAATGTAGAGGAGTTCCTGTCTGTCCCCATGTAGCCTAATGCTAGTTCCTTGGTCTCTGTGTTTTACCTTTTAATAGTAATTGCAATGAATTTCTAAAAAATATTTTTTTACAAATAGTTCAAATAAATACCAATTTAAATGTTTCAATGTTGTTGATGTTTTACCATTTTAATTGTGAATAACTGCAGGGACACAAACTCATGGTCATGGAGAGTGAAAAATGTGACAGATACACAAAATCACTCAGAAATCAAGTTAAAGGACGGCTTTACCGTGGGGAATATGAATATATATTAAATCTCACGCCCCTAAGGTTTTAGAATCCGTTGAAATTTTTGAAATTGGAGCTTCACTGCCTGACCTATCAGGCATCTCTCACATATTTTAGGGAAGCCGGATGACGCGTTACGCGTCATCCGGCCTCCCTCCCCGTTGCGGAACTCGAGCGCCTATGAACTACAAGTCTTGTGAGCCATGGTCCCGCCTCTAGAGGTCCTCCACGCCCCTTCAGAGCTCTCGACGAAAAGCAAAAGGCAGCCATCTTGTTCACCCGCATAGCATACTGTAGCTAGGTTAGCTTTCCATAGCTCCTTGCCAAGAGACCATATCTCTGGAACGGAAGCACCAAAAGACACGGGACTGGCGGCATTGGAAAGCTCGTCAAATTTTACATCTAGTAGTAGGTGAGTTGAAGTAACGAAATCAACGCTGAGCAATGTACCCATTTTTACACATTTTTACAGAAAATAGTTACAACATCAGATGCGCGTAACTCCTACGAAAATGCCTTAAAATGCATGAATTTTTTTTTATGAAGACATCTCCCGACATATATACATCGGTTTAAATTTGGTGCAATTTGGTGCAATTTTATTTTCGATTTATTTTCGATTTTTTCTTCTTCTCTTGTTTTATTGTCGAAGCCTTCTTCTTCTTCTTTGAGTTTTATGGCGGTTGGCAAACATATATGTGCATTACCGCCACCTACTGGAGTTTGATATCAGCCAATTGCCTGAGGGGTGGGCATGGAAACGAAGGCCACGCGAGCCCAGTGCATTGTGGGAAATGTAGTATTTCGGGTCCCCGCACCCGCCCCTCCCCTCCACCACCCCCCCCCCCCCTCCACACAGAGTGGATTTCTGGTGATATCTCTGGCGGGAAACAACCAATTTCAAAAATTTCAACGGATTCGAAAACCTTAGGGGCGTGAGATTTAATATATATTCATATTCCCCACGGTAAAGCCGGCCTTTAAGTGGCCTATTTTGGGGTCAAAAAGCTCAATCAATATCTTTCAGTACTTGAAAGTCATTACAAAAGTAAAAAAAAAAAAGACTATTGTGTTTATCCTCAATTGTTTTTAACTCAAGCACTATAAGAATATAACAATATGGTTTACAGTTTCTCAAAAATAGACAAAAATAGCAGTGCAGCACTAAGATACCTGAATGATAGATAGTACAATCAGGTCTGGCTAAGCAGGGTTTGAGCAGCATCATCATGGCTGCTGCGTGGCAGTGATGTCACTCGCTTATATAGATGATTTATGACATCACTGATGATGTCACAATGCCTATGACATCATCAGTGATGTCATAAGAGGAGCCTGCTCTAATGACATCACTATGACATCATCAGTGATGTCATAAGATGATTTGGCTCTTATGGCATCACTATGACCTATAGAACTCCCACAACATCTGAAATCGACGCCACAGGAGTGTTACAATGAAATTAAATGGTGGTGAGTAGGGCGTTGTGGTCAGAGTGGTGGATGGACATATACATTTGCCTTCGATGCCGTCGATTCCCAGCGTTTACAAAATACTCAACCGTAAGCCATATTGAAATTTTTAACAAACGATTTGGTAGAAAAGAAGTGTTATTTATAGCTTGACCATACGATTTGAAATGGTTTCAATGTAAATCCGACGCTTTACAGTGAAACATTTTTTTTTTCTCAATCTGCAATCCTTCAATTAAAATGAAACCAGCAAAACCACCAAGCTTGGAGTTAGGAGGTTTTCACGCAGCAGCAGCCATTTGCTTTGATGTCGGCCTGTCAATCATCCTCTATGTCGTAGGCGTCACCCCCCCCCCCCCCCAAGCAGTGGATCTCTTTCTCTCTGCAATCTCTCACTTTCCAGGACATGCGCCTGTTCATTTAATTTGTGCTCCCTCCACCTCTCCTCTCTTTCTTCCCTGCAACTTTTCCTTGCTCTCTCCCTCTTTAGCCTATCCTTCCCTCTCCCTCTCCCTCTCCCTCTCTAGCCTATCCCTCTCTCTCTCTCTCTCTCTCTCTAGCCTATCCCTCTCTCTCTCTCTCTCTCTAGCCTATCCCTCTCTCTCTCTCTCTCTCTCTCTCTAGCCTATCCCTCTCTCTCTCCCCCCCCTCGAGTAGAAACACATTTCAATGACACGCCCACGCCCGGGCCTGTCAGCCCCTCACCCTGTCAGAGCGCACGCCCACGCGCCTCCCCTCCCCTTCTCCCTCCCCTCGCTCTCCCCTCTCTCTCTCTCTCTCTCTCCCTCTCTCTCCCCTCCCTCTCTCTCTTTCCCTCCTCCTCTCTCTCTCCCTCCCCTCTCCTCCCTCCAGCCCACATCCTCACACTGAGCTGGAGAAAAGCAGCTGTGTTTTTTCCTCCCAGTTCCTCTTGTGGAAGGAGAAGGCGTGATTCAGAGTGTGTGTGTGTATGTGTGTGTGTGTGTGTGTGTGTGTGTGTGTGTGTGTGTGTGTGTGTGTGTGTGATTCAGTGTGAGTTGCTGCTTGTCATGGACTGTCCCCCTTTTCTACAGAGGAGAGGCGGCAAAATGGAGACGGCGATGCCTAACTGCCCCCCCTCTCCCTCTTGTGTGTCCCGCTGTCATCTCCACCCAGTGTTGTATCGCCGTTTTAGGGGACAGACCCATTTCAGGCGTGGGTAGCATATGGATGTGATTGCTTGTCCGCTTAACCTTCGAAATGTTAATCCAAATCAGGAGAGTTAAATTTAGCCAGAAAAGCCCTTTATTTAGCCAGAAAGGTCCTTTATTTAGCCGGAAAGGTCCTTTCTGGCTAAATTTAACTGTCCTGATTTGGGCCCGTTTCACAAAGCATCAAAGGACATAAACACACAAGAACAAACATCTCAGATGTTACAATACACTACGAGGCCACGGTGTGTGTGTGTGTGTGTGTGTGTGTGTGTGTCTGTGTGTGTGTGTGTGTGTGTGTGTGTGTGTGTGTGTGTCTGTGTGTGTTTAACTGTGTGTTTGTCTCTTTTACGCACTGTACGATGATGACCTTGGGTGTTTTGAAATAAAATGTATTATTATTATTATGCAAAAAAGCTCTTGTCTGTCTGTCTGTCTGTGTGTCTGTCTGTGTGTCAGTCTGTCTGTCTGTCTGTGTGTCTGTACAGTAACCTGTCTTTCACTGACTTGTTAATATTGACACTCATCAGAAAATTCCTGAAACAGGTGAAACTGCATTGACAGTTCAACCCAAAATCAAAGATACATACAATGAAAATTCTATGGTCATGGTGGCAGAGTTTTGGAGATATCGGCCATGGAGATATCTGCCTTCTAATACAATAGAACTGGATGGCACTCAGCTTGTGGTGCTCAAAGCACCAAAATACATTTGAAAAACTTAACAGCAATGTCTCTTTCCTGAAACCATGACCCGGTTACTCATGGTAATCCACAGACCTTGTTGTGATATTGATATATTCATATTGAAGAGAAGACAAACATCTCTATGACCGATATCTCAAAAACTCTGCAAATCACACCAAAACCATCTAGACCAGTGGTTCCCAAACTGGTGTGTGCGTACATGAAGGTACTACATGGTACTTGAGAGAAAGGGGAAAATGGAATAATAAATAATAATAATAAATCATGAAAATAAATGAAACGTTAAAACAAATCTTCTCAGGAGGCACTAATTGCAACTCTTTCACTCCATTTCTTATTTTGTAATATTATCATTCATTCATTGCATCATATGCTTCAGTTTTCTCTTGCCGTTTTCTAAGCAAAATGTTGTAGCCGGGTAAAGGGGGTACATGGTTTGAGAAATCAGAGAAAGGCGGTACTGAAGCCAAAAAAGTTTGAGACCCATTGATCTAGAATAAATAGCACAACAGATAAGAGGAAAAATATGTATTTTAGATTTTTGAGTGAACTGTCCCTTTAAGATGGCTAGGAGTTTTTTGCAGTGCGGGCTGTGTTTGCACAGGCTCTCTGGCGAGAGAGGGAGCAGAGTCTTACTTTGTGTCTGTTGAGAAAGTGTGGGATGGTATGAGCAGCTTATGTCTGACTGAACACGTGTGTGTGTGTGTGGGCGGGGAGTGTGTATAGGGGCGAGCTGTTTGTGTGTGTGTGTGTGTGTGTGTGTGTGTGTGTGTGTGTGTGTGTGTGTGTGTGTGTGTGTGTGTGTGTGTGTGTGTGTGTGTGTGTGTGTGTGTGTGCGTGTGCGTGCGTCTGTGTGTGTGTTCACGTGCGTGGGTGTTTTGGGCGCGGATGTGTGTGGGTGTTGGAGCGTGGGCGGAGGTTATGTGACATACAGAGAGAGACTGCAGTGTTCTGCAGTGTTTGTGCGCTCACTGTGTGAAACTTTACTGCCAAATGTAGATTGAAGGAGGTTCTATAAGGCCCTGCTGCCTGGAGGAGATACATTCAGTTTACTCTGTACAACAACCACTTTCAGTCCAAATCACCTCACACTTCAGATGTCTTGTGCACATAGGCACCAGAGCTGGGGACGTCGCCCTTAAGTCGCACACACAGTGACTTGAGACTTGCCTTTGACTCAAGATTTGGGACTTGTGCACAATCGTTTTATTTTTGTATTCTTTTTTGGAAATAATTTTTAAGGAAATGCCTACTAATATTAATAATGTGAACTAATCACTGCCGATCCTGGATGCTAATAGATAAAGGAGTGAGGATAATACAGTAGGCCTACATGCTTTGAATTCCTTAGTTTGAGCTATGCAGTGTTCTAAGCAGATGTGATGGCAGCAGATGATAGAATCCATAAGAGACTTGAGACTTGACTTGGCCTTGTGACCAAGGACTTGAGACTTGACTGGGACTCTAGTTCAAATACTTGAGACTTGACTTGGACTAGCTCAAAGACTTGAGACTTGACTTGGACTCTAGTTCAAAGACTTGAGACTTGACTTGGACTAGCTCAAAGACTTGAGATTTGACTTGGAGTCTAGCTCAAAGACTCGAGACTTGACTTGGACTCTAGCTCACTCAGTCCGGTCACTTACTGGGAATACTTAGTGAGGTATCAGCGTTAACGCAAATTCCTGTGAGCTGGTACATTGCAGAGACATCACATTTGGCCCAATGACATTGGTAACCATTACTAGCTCCGGAAATATCTCCCCAATTGGCCTGACAATTTCAGGCTTTGAAAGGCCATAACACTGTTAGTCCGATTTTTACATAACTTTTTATTTTTTTACACATGTTCAGCTGACCTGGCTCTACAAATTTGCCCCAAGGACCCTCAAGCTCCGCCTGGAAAGTTTTTGAGATATTTTTGAGTTTTGAAAAACAGATTTTTAACATCTCCTCCTACAACGTTTGACTGATCACCACCAAATGCTTTATGTAGCATCAACAGAGTTATCTCATAAAAATTTGTTAAAAGGTTGTTGAAAATGTTTTGTCGTTTTGAAGATATACATTTTTACATTTGTGAGAGGGCATGACCTGCAGTCAGCTAAATTGTCGTAATTTCATGACCGATTCAGATATCATCAACGACCATGTCTCCATAGCTGTTTTACCATTGAACAGTAGGGGATACTACAAATGCAAAACAAATAACAAATAAATAATGATGAAATAGCGTGAAACTTGGTAGCATGTTCAGGGAGGCTGTAGGCTACTAATCAAAATAAGAAGTTCTGTCAACATTGGTGAAAGTGGGCGGGGCCTACTGCATGGTGTAATAACCATGGAACAGCCAGGACAGTAATGTCTACTTTTTAGAGGGAACAGACAACAGGTGTGGAGGAACAGGCAGACTGGGGAGGAACCATAGACCATGTAAATATTTGGACGTAGCTACCGTGACGTCACCCATTGTTTTTTTAGACTCCCGTTTTGAAGCCTCGAGGTTGACATTTTCACCGTCGCCATCTTGGTTATTCGGAGCCAGAAGTGATGTGAATTTGGACGAGAAGAACCACAGCGCGTGATCAGTCATGGCATCAGGCACTGATGACATGACAATTTAAACGCAAATAGTCTTGATAGGAACTCACTTGATAACAATATAATTTCTTTGAACACTGGCCATTTGGGGGGCCGACGTACCAGGTTTCCTATTTTAGCTTTAATTAAAAACTTTTAACTAACATTGTTGTGTGTAAAAGTAGCGGAAATGTGTGTTGTCCCAATCTAGAGACCCTCTGTCTGGAGAAGAGCGATGACCAATAAAAAAACACATCTCCCATAAGCCTTTTTTCCTCCTGTTGCATCAAGGATGTTATGCCGTGTTCCAGTTGCATTGGGAACTAGGAATATCCCAGTTAAGTGACGTCACACCCGAGTTGACTGCGTTCCATTAAAACAGTCGGGAAACCAGCCAGGGTTACCTCTAACCAGGCTAGCCATTGTTAGCAATAACAGATCATTTTGTGCACCGGTGCGGGAATTGGGGTGCTGCCGGGGCTGCAGCCCCCCTGGTGGTGGCTGCAGCCCCTGCACCTTTCTGACGCAGCCCCCCTCAGCCCCCCTGGATTTTCACTTGGCGATAACTTTAAAAATCTAAATTTTGAATTAAAAACAAAAACATAGTATAAACTATTTTATAAGTATGGGTAGGATGTGTTCAAAGAGACTATGAAATATTGAAGAGTGCTTTTATTGTGAAATTCCTCCTCACGGACCGGATCTTCCAAATCCACTTCACATCCGTGACTTGACACATGTATCTGATTCCCCGCCAGCAGTAATGTAAACATTTCAGAAAAGTAAAGTGAATGCTGTTAGTTACCAAAGTTACTGAGGACATGCCAGGCTCGGAACAGCTGCAGTGCACTGCTAAGTGCCACACAGAAGGAAAACAAAGTAAGTGGTTCACTCTGTAATATTTTGGGCAATTCAATTCTGAGTATGTCAGTATTTGCTGCAGGTGTAGACATCTAGGTGTAGATGTCAGATCACATCAAATGAGGGGTTTTGTAGGCTACGGTGTGTGTGTGTAAAAACATGGTGGTTGTTGTTGCAATGATACTGACTGAGATTTATTTAGAGCCATCGTGCTGTAATATTAGGCTATTCCATGCAAGTTTTATGACATATATGTGCAAGCGCGTCAACCTACATCCACGGCGGTGCGTGCTCGTGCAAGGTGCGCGTGCACGCACCTTGCGCGTGTGCGGTATGTGTCTTGCGGTTCGGGGTATGTGCGTTTCCTACACGGCAGCCCCAGCCCCCCCTGTGGAAAATAGGTTGCCGCGTGCCTGACTTTGTGGTATTTTGTGCATACAAAGACAAACACTGAAGCAACATGTCCACAGAAGTTAGACAGTAGCCTACTGTGTGTATGACTGATTTGAGACCCGAACAAGACAGAAGTGCTAATAAACAGTATTTACTACAACTTTCACTACCGTTGAAGCACGGATTTTGATTTTGAGGTTGGGGTTGCTGAGGTTCCCCCCGAGTTCAGTGCAGGCAATCCCAGTTTAGGTGACGTCATGTGACGTCACAGCGGCGTTCCCAACCTTTGACCTAAGAAATTCCTAGTTCCCAGTGCAACTGGAACGTGGCATTACTACTTTTCCTCCATCCCTGGTGTCATTCCATGTTTGTTTTGAAGAAGAAGAAGAAGAAGAAGAAGAAGAAGAAAGATGGGCCTAAATTTCAGCTAATCTACATTCTGACCAGGTGAGTCAAGTTGAAAATGCAAGTGAACTGGAGGTTGTGATGTACTGTAAATAAAAAAAAAGAAAAGAAAAGAAAAAAGCAGTCTGAAAGCTTTAGCAAAGGACTTCCTTGCTTGTGCTTGTCTATATCTTGTTGTTGGAGTAATTTAACAATGACAATAAATATACTGGAACTTGAACTTCCAATGCCACATCAGCACGCAGCAGCAGAGCTACACCTCCGCCATTTTGGCCCGAAGGTAACGGCAGTAAAGCATCTCGCCTACAAAGCGCCATACAAAGGTTAGTTAGCCTACCTACTGAAATGGCCTGTGTTCTTCCCGCTAATGATGTTTCTCTCTCTTATGGTTCTGTGTGCTGTTGTCCCATTGGCACAAGGAGGCATTTTCATTTCAAAATACTCTGTTGCTCTGTTGTGCATCTCTGGTGTCAAAAAAGCACCAGAATTAATCTCTTGGGTTCTATACTCTTTGGCTTTAGCTCTGTTTGGTCTGGAAGAATAGAACCGCTTCCTGTTTTGTGCCATAAAGCGATACACCCGATTTCCCACCACAGCCACCAGGTGAAGGAGAAACTATGGAGGATGCAGAGGAGAGACTGAGAGAGACTGACATAGAGAGCTCCAGGGATGACGTATTTTTGTAGGCTGAATGCGGAAATCCCGAACTTCCTGGTTCTTCACTGTTTCTGTCTATGGGATTTTTGAATGGGTTTTTGGCGCGATGCTTCAAATAATGTCTGTGGGCAACGCAAGATTAATCAAACGCGAACCAAGGTTCAGCGGGATAATCTTCACACATGAGGACCACTTTCATGAGTTTTGAAGCGTAACTGCGAGCCCTAGAGGTAAAAAGCTCGTGCTAAACTAATCCAGAACTACACACAGTGTCGCATAGGCGTCCACGCATTGATTGCGAGAGAAAGGATTTCCGCGTTCACTCGTGATGACGTATAATATCCGCGTCGACATTGTAGTCTCATTTAGCCATTTGCTAGCTAGCCACCCTTTTAACGGCACATAAAAGCTTCAAAACTCATAAAAGTGGTCTTCATGTGTGAAGATGATGTTACTAAACACTGGTTCGCGTTTGATTAAGCCAGCGTTGCCCAGAGAGATTATTAGAAGCATCGCGCCAAAAACCCATTCAAAACTCCCATAGGCGAAAACTGTGAAGAACCAGGGCTGTTAGCATCGATGATTTCCGGACTCGTTCCTGGAGCTCTCTATTCTCTTTATGGTAATACTACTAATGTCTGGGGTGATGATTTATTGATGGCAAAATTACACACAGAGAACAAAACAAAAAGAAAGGTCCAAGGCACTCTTCTGGCATAAAAGTTGAAAGGCCTTTATTCAGATGATTCATGGTGAAAGTCTTCAAAACATCTACAGACAAAGCTTGTGCATGTTAAAATAGAGCTGGTTGCTACAGACAAAGCTTGTGCAAGTTAAAATAGCACTGGTTGCTACAGACAAAGCTTGTGCACGTTAAAATAGAGCTGGTTGCTACAGACAAAGCTTGTGCATGTTAAAATAGAGCTGGTTGCTACAGACAACGCTTGTGCATGTTAAAATAGAGCTGGTTGCTACAGACAAAGCTTGTGCATGTTAAAATAGAGCTGGTTGCTACAGACAAAGCTTGTGCATGTTAAAATAGAGCTGGTTGCTACAGACAAAGCTTGTGCACGTTAAAATAGAGCTGGTTGCTACAGACAAAGCTTGTGCAAGTTAAAATAGAGCTGGTTGCTACAGACAAAGCTTGTGCAAGTTAAAATAGAGCTGGTTGCTACAGACAAAGCTTGTGCAAGTTAAAATAGAGCTGGTTGCTACAGACAAAGCTTGTGCACGTTAAAATAGAGCTGGTTGCTACAGACAAAGCTTGTGCACGTTAAAATAGAGCTGGCTGCTACAGACAAAGCTTGTGCACGTTAAAATAGAGCTGGTTGCTACAGACAAAGCTTGTGCAAGTTAAAATAGAGCTGGTTGCTACAGACAAAGCTTGTGCACGTTAAAATAGAGCTGGTTGCTACAGACAAAGCTTGTGCGCGTTAAAATAGAGCTCAGTTGCTACAGACAATGCTTGTGCATGTTAAAATAGAGCTGGTTGCTACAGACAAAGCTTGTGCGTGTTAAAATAGAGCTGGTTGCTACAGACAAAGCTTGTGCATGTTAAAATAGAGCTGGTTTCTACAGACAAAGCTTGTGCACGTTAAAATAGAGCTGGTTGCTACAGACAAAGCTTGTGCATGTTAAAATAGAGCTGGTTGCTACAGACAACGCTTGTGCAAGTTAAAATAGAGCTGGTTGCTACAGACAAAGCTTGTGCATGTTAAAATAGAGCTGGTTGCTACAGACAAAGCTTGTGCATGTTAAAATAGAGCTGGTTGCTACAGACAACGCTTGTGCAAGTTAAAATAGAGCTGGTTGCTACAGACAAAGCTTGTGCATGTTAAAATAGAGCTGGTTGCTACAGACAAAGCTTGTGCACGTTAAAATAGAGCTGGTTGCTACAGACAAAGCTTGTGCATGTTAAAATAGAGCTGGTTGCTACAGACAAAGCTTGTGCATGTTAAAATAGAGCTGGTTGCTACAGACAAAGCTTGTGCATGTTAAAATAGAGCTGGTTGCTACAGACAAAGCTTGTGCATGTTAAAATAGAGCTGGTTGCTACAGACAACGCTTGTGCAAGTTAAAATAGAGCTGGTTGCTACAGACAAAGCTTGTGCATGTTAAAATAGAGCTGGTTGCTACAGACAAAGCTTGTGCATGTTAAGATAGAGCTGGTTGCTACAGACAAAGCTTGTGCAAGTTAAAATAGAGCTGGTTGCTACAGACAAAGCTTGTGCAAGTTAAAATAGAGCTGGTTGCTACAGACAAAGCTTGTGCATGTTAAGATAGAGCTGGTTGCTACAGACAAAGCTTGTGCATGTTAAAATAGAGCTGGTTGCTACAGACAAAGCTTGTGCATGTTAAGATAGAGCTGGTTGCTACAGACAAAGCTTGTGCATGTTAAAATAGAGCTGGTTGCTACAGACAAAGCTTGTGCAAGTTAAAATAGAGCTGGTTGCTACAGACAAAGCTTGTGCATGTTAAGATAGAGCTGGTTGCTACAGACAAAGCTTGTGCATGTTAAAATAGAGCTGGTTGCTACAGACAAAGCTTGTGCATGTTAAGATAGAGCTGGTTGCAGCCCACGCGTAGCAGCACTTAAACGGCCTTCTCTTTGGACCTTTCTTCTTTTTTGAACTTTTTATTCTGTACCAAAGAGCAAATCCATCACACTTGTTTGAACTCTGGACCTTTTCTTTCTGTACACACAGAGAAACTTAAAGAAGCAATTTGCAGAATCTGCACTTTACAGATTTCTATACAGAAGTCAGATGTTGAGGATTTTGTGCGAAGGGGTGTTTTGCACGTTGGCTGAACATTGTTATAGCATTGGAAAGCTCTTGTTGAGCTCTATCTGAAAATCCTTGAGGGGATTCCAGGGGGTCCACAGCAAACTGATGAAATGTTAAACTTCAACATTATTTCATTTACAAGAAGTGAACTATTCTCACAGTTGGGTCCGAGAAACAGAATCTCATCAAACAGGGGTCTGTGGTCGAACTGGTTTTAGCGCTAAAACGCTTTGTGAAATACTAAAGTTAAGCCTGACATGCCCATTATTTTTAAGAGTTTCTCCTAAATCAGCAAGTTAGGAGTGTTAGCCTTAAGATGTTTTGTGAATACGCCCCAGTTCTAGCCGTACAAACGTGCCTCATTTACCCCTCAACCATTCAGATTTGCTGATGGAAGTGGATTAACACATGCAGACCCCTTCATGGCCCCGTCACAGCCACCCATGGCGGGCAGCCTTGGCACTCCTTGCTGACTGGTTGTGGGGGACTTGAAGGGACTTGCTGACTGGTTGTGGGGGACTTGGAGGGACTTGCTGACTGGTTGTGGGGGACTTGGAGGGGACTTGCTGACTGGTTGTGGGGGACTTGGATGGGACTTGCTGACTGGTTGTGGAGTGACTTGGAGGGGACTTGCTGCCTGGTTGTAGAGTGACTTGGAGGGGACTTGCTTACTGGTTGTAGAGTGACTTGGAGGGGACATGCTGACTGGTTGTGGGGGATTTGGAGGGGACTTGCTGACTGGTTGTGGGGGACTTGGAGGGGACTTGCTGACTGGTTGTAGAGTGACTTGGAGGGGACTTGCTTACTGGTTGTGGGGGACTTGGAGGGGACTTGCTGACTGTTTGTAGAGTGACTTGGAGTGCCCCTCCCGGCTAGCCTAGGTAAACCCAGCCCCCATGTGACCTGCTCTCTCAGTTCCCAGTCACTAGCTTGTGACTGTAAGCAGGGTGAGCCTGAGAGCAGGTCACTGGGGGCTGGGTTTACCCAGGCTACCTCCCGGCCACCCACAGCATGCTCGCCCTCACAGCCTCTGACGTCTGCTAGCAGGCTACCAACCACAACACTGCTCACGCTACAGTCAGAGGGAAACCAGACGGACGTATGTGTGTGTGTGTGGTTGCGCACGTGCCCGCATCTGTGTGTGTGTGTGTGTGTGTGTGTGTGTGTGTGTGTGTGTGTGTGTGTGTGTGTGTGAAATGTCTGAAGTTTGCACTCATCGGAGGGTGTGATTAATCTGTTAAGTGTATTGGTTTGGTGCAGAAAGGTCACGCAATCACCATCAGATCGCCTACAAACCTCACGGAGAGACGCACGCGGCTCATCTGAGGGAGAAATCCCCTACCAGGAGAAGAAGTAGAAGATAGCCTACCACTTGATAACGCTATAAACATATCATTATCTGTGTCTGTTTTCAAAAGAGCCCAAGGCAGTACTTTGCTGCTCAAATATCTTTAAACTGAACGACTAGGGACAGTTACTCTACTCTCAAATCCATTTGAATTGTACTATTTTTTCCACTTGCCATATGCCTCTCTCTCTCGTCTTAGGTTAGGCTTAGGTGTCTTCTAGTCTTCGGGTGGTTTTAGGTGTTTTGTAGATTGTAAATGTTACTGTATAATACAAACCTGACGCTGCCAGATGGTTTGTTTTCACATAACGAGTCACTTTCCCAAAAAATACTTGGCAGGTGATTGTATGAACCATCTGTCTATCAGAATCAGAATCACTTTTATTGCCACAATATGTAAAGATTACATAATGAGAAATGTGTCTTACGTATGCAGCGTAGTGGACATATCAATATTCAGAAGCTGCAGAAGAAGATATAAAAAGACAAAATCCCCCAAAATTGCAAGTACTGTTTAATATATACACGAATAGGATGTGTTGGGCATTAAATGGTAAATGGTAAATGGTAAATGGTCTGCATTTATATAGCGCTTTTATCCAAAGCGCTTTACAATGAGTAGATAGTCTACATTCACCCATTCATACACCAATGGCGGCAGGCTGCCACGCAGGGTGCCTACACACCATCGGGAGCAATTTAATTTAGCATTAAATAGGAATTTACAGTCCAAGCACTATAGTACTATAATAGAAGTACTAAATAGAATAGAAGTACTATAATAGAATAGAAAGTTCTGGTAGGCAGAGACCAATGGCAGTTGGGAAGAAGCTATTCTTGTGGCTGTTCTTGAGGTTTTGGTCTTGACAGACCTCTGTCTCTTGCCGAGGGGGAGTGTTTCAAAGAGTTTGCGTCCAGCATGGGAGGGGTTGGCCATGATTTTATGAGACCGCTTCAGCGTCCTGATGGGGTGCAGGTCCTAAAGGGGTGGCAGGTTGCATCCAATCACCTTCTCAGCACAGCGGATGATGCGCTGCAGTCTGCAGATGTCCTTGAGAGTAGCAGCAGCATACCAGACGGTGATGGAGCAGGTGAGGATGGACTCAATGATGGAGGTGTAGAAGTGCACCATCGTTGCCTTTGGCACTTTGAATTTCTTCAGCTGCTGCACAAAGTACATCCTGTTGTCACGTCTATCACGGGCTCGCTGTCGCTGCCATAACACCTAAAGCCCGCCCCTAGCTGCCTCGTAGGATGCTGATTGGTCTGAACCACCGGTGGTTCAGATTCAAACCAATAGATCGGAGCGTGGCAAGATGGATTTGTCGTGTGATCGTGATCTCATGATCTCGCACGAATCCAGCTGCCTCACAAGGTTTGTTTATGTGTTCAACTTTAATACTTTTGTCTTCAACTTTAATACATACATACACTTTTTCAGAAATCTAGACGTGTTGGTATATATTTTACATATTTGCTTACTGCCTGGGCCCCTTCTCAAGCTATATTATGCCTCATATGATTGTACTTGTATTTTGTATTTTAACTGATTCGTGAATCAACTAACCTGAACTGAGGTGGGGAGGAGGGGTGCAAAACAAACTGGTAGAAACGATGAAACAATGCCAGCTACAAGGGTGTGAGCAAAGTTGAGGCATGGCTTTGAAGTGAAGCCACACATTTTGCATGATTATCGCTGTCAAGTTTTTGATCGGGAGCCAGCAGGCACGAAAAACAACAGCAGCTTGGGATTAGTCTGCCCCCCACTCGCACGCCTACCTGCCAGCATAAGTCCCTGACTCAATTAGAAAAAAAAACCCTCTGCAACTTCCAGGGCCCCTCGCTAACAAGACGCACCCACAGCCTGCCCACGTCCTGCAAACACCACCACAAGCTCTTTAACTGACAGTACAGAGTGTGCAGGGAATCAGCTCGCTGACATGAACACACACCGAAGACTAATATGTGTATACTGCTAAACTAACATTAAATAATGCACGTACTACTGAGAAACTATCAACGTGCATTCAAGTTTATTATCGAGTCGTAAAATCGTCATTTTCTTAAAACAACTGATGAAATCTTCCAATGCAGTGACAGAATTATATTTGTTCCCAATGCAAATAATAAAACCCTGTGAGGCAGCTGGATTCACGTGAGATCATCATGAGATCATCATGAGATCATCATGAGATCATCATGAGATCACGATCACATGACAAATCTGCAATCTATTGGTTTGAATGCTCCGACATTTTCTGAAAACATCACACGACACGACACGTCACGTCGTGAACTCAAGGCTTTCAGAACATTTCCACTTAACATGTCATGAATACCACATGAGGGGGGCGGGGCTTTCATATGTCTTCTTAAACACAGTAACCACATGACCCCATTTGAAGGTAACATTAGACTCATCCGTCAAGTAAATGGCTGAATTGCAAATATGAATGTCTTAACTGTGCTGATGTAAGAAGCAGATGTGTTGTCCTCATAGTAAGTCAGTCTGTCAGGATAAAGTGTCGGTTAAAGGTAAATGTCTAAACACCCACTCACGGCCTTCACTCTGATCAGCTGCTCTCGCATTCAGCTGGGATGTTTGTGTCTGTGGCGCTTTGGTTGTGTCTTCCATTTAACCTGCAGAGCCTTCTGAGTCTAACATGCTAAATAAATACAGATGACTTGATTAGGTGTAAATGTCCTCCTCACTGTTGTTAGCCTCTGATCATCTCTAGGAAATGTCACTCTACCGTTCTCTTTAATGTCTGAAATGTAAAACTGGATTCTACAGCCTGACATCACAAACCAACCCATTCTCACTCCGAGCGCGTAGCATATTGACGCTTTGTCCCGTCCCTTGTGCGTCGCTTGTTACTAACATGGTACCCTTGAGCGACCCATGAAACGACTTGGGCTTTCCGACTAAACTCAATGTAAACCCATGGAAGTCATCTTTGACGCTTATGGCAACTGCTCCCCCATTAGTCAACTGCTCCCCCAACTGCTCCCCCATTAGGGTCTGGGGGAGGAGCTAACCTCTCCCAGACCCTAACCCTAAACCTAACCTCTCCCACCCCCCACGCCTAAACCTAACCTCCCCCAGACCCTAACCCTAAACCTAACCTCTCCCACCCCCCATGCCTAAACTTAACCTCCCCCAGACCCTAACCCTAACCTCTCCCACCCCCCACGCCTAAACCTAACCTCCCCCCAGACCCTAATGGGGGAGCAGTTGACTAATGGGGGAGCAGTTGCCATAAGCGTCAAAGATGACTTCCATGGGTTTACATTGAGTTTAGTCGGAAAGCCCAAGTCGTTTCATGGGTCGCTCAAGGGTACCATGTTAGTAACAAGCGACGCACAAGGGACGGGACAAAGCGTCAATATGCTACATGCTCGGAATGAGAACGTGTTGCACAAACACACTGGATCCGTAAGCGTGGCCGTCCGTAAATTCAGCTGGAGCAGGAGCCTGGCCATTCACACCAGAAGCGCTCTGTTTTGCTCCGCGCTGCTCACAACTTGTACTGACTTCCTGCCTGTCTGCGCGTGGCCGCTCCCGGCTCGTGTCAAAAAGAGACCAGACGCTGAAACTCTTGCTGCAGGCCGCGAGCCGCCCGCCCGGGTGACCGCTCTACTCTGTTAACAAGGATGCCAAAAGGGCGCTGAAACTGCCTGCGCTTCCAGACACTTCGCCTTGCTCCGTGTTACTTCCATTTCCAGTGTGTTTGCGCCAGGTGGAGTAAATAAACACCTTTCACGTCAATGGAAGACAACTGAACATTTTTAAGGAAATTTGAATTTTTTTAATTTCAACAACCTGCTGACAGAAAGCGAGTCAGAGGATCTGTCATGTTCACTGAAACCTAAAGGAGAACTCCATCGACGAAAAAAGCTGATTTTTTTCCACATCATCTCACACATATCCAAAAACGGCAAACCGTTTTACAGACATTCATTTAGTTTCACAGTTATTGAGAGTTGAGTTAACGTGTGGACCAATTATGTCTTCTTCTTCTTCTTTTTCTTCTTCTGGCTTTGCGGCAGATTGGATGCCCTGCGGCACATTGCTGCCTCTCACAGAATATTACACAAATTCCAGACTCTGGGATCCGCCCCCTCCTTAATGTTCCTCCCTCCGGCCGCCTCGCTCTCCTCTTCAAACGCCGTGTTCCCGGACCTCTCTGCGCTCGTGCCAGCACACCGACCTCCCTCGCTGCTCGACGGTTCCCGCTTCGAATCCTGCTCGACAGCCTTCCCTCCCCCTTTCTCCAGTGATGTAATTTGTGCATGATTGACATCACTGGCATCATGAATGACATCACTGGATCATGAATGACATCACTGGCATCATGAATGACATCGCTGACATCAGATAGATAGATAGATAGATAGATAGATAGATAGATAGATAGATAGATAGATAGATAGATAGATAGATAGATAGATAGATAGATAAATACTTTATTAATCCCGAGGGAAATTCAGTTGTACAGCAGCTTCCAGTTGCACATACAAATAACAAAGTACATATGAAGGATAAAAATCATGTTAAAATACTAAAAACGAAGAGATAAAAAGAAGCGATGTCATCATGAATGACATCGCTGACATCATGAATGACATCGCTGACATTCATGCATGAGCATTCAGACTCGGACTCGGACTTGTTCATTGATAAAGATTTTGTGTTTTGTTTTGGTGTTGTTGTTTTTTTGTAATAGGCCCTAAACTGTTCAATCCTGCTTTTTTCATCTACGTAATATTGCAAGAATTAAATCAATCCTCTCTGCTAAAGAAACATTCATTCACGCCCTCATTTCCTCACGCCTCGATTACTGTAATGCCCTCTTTACATGCCTCAGCGATGCCACCTTGTCCAGGCTTCAACTTGTCCACATTGCAGCTGCAAGGGTTTTAACCAGGACAAGATGTAGGTCTCACATCTCCCCCATTCTGGCCTCCTTACACTGGCTGCCAGTGAGACAGAGAATTCATTTTAAAATACTTTTAATTACTTTTAAAGCTCTGCGAGGCCTAGCCCCTCGCTATATCTCTGAACTCCTGAAGCCATATAACTCAGCAAGGCCACTCAGGTCATCGGACCAAGGACTGTTACTTGTCCCCTGAACCAGACTCGGAACGAAAGGTGAGTGGGCTTTCTCGTCCATAGCGCCAACACTGTGGAATCGCCTCCCCCTATGCATGAGATTGGCAGATTCAGTGTCCACTTTTAAATCGCTTCTTAAAACCTATTTATTTAAACAAGCTTTTTATTAATTGTATCCCACTTGGTCCTTTTTATTTGTTGCTTGATTGGTTTTAATTGTTGTTGTGTTATGTGCGTGTTACTGCACATGTTATTGTTGTGTTATTTTACCTGTTGCAATTTGTGCCGGTTCGATGTTGTTTTTAGCCTGCTTTTGTTTACCTGTTGGCAAACTTTTGTTCTAACCTGCTGTAAACCTGTTTTTATTTCCTGTATGTAAAGCACTTTGTGATCTATGGATTTGAAAAGTGCTATATAAATAAAGTATTAATTACTTACTTACTAAAAATTTGGCATAAGTTATTGATAGCTATATTCAAGGGCGCCGGAAGCTGGGTGCGGTGGGTGCTGCAGCACCCCCTGGTGGCAAGAGATGTAAAAAAAAAACAGTACAGTGCACCTGAACGCAACATGCAAAATACCCGCTGAATAAGTGTCCAAATGTTCATGTAATTCTGGCCAATACTCCACTTCTGTTATAACATTTCAGTCTGGAAGATATAATCTTTATGACTAAAAGGCTAAATGAATAGCTTAGAAAATGAATAGCCCCGGGGGCCCATGGTACTATTAATCCGGCACTGGATATATGGGAGGAATAGCAGGTAGGCTATCACTGTCCCTGATTCCTGAGGGTAAATTGAGTAATGCTGCAGAGAAGAGGAGAAGACACTGAATAATGGCATCACAACAGTATAATCCTAATGTTAATTTAAAATTAAATATTCCTCTAAATATGGCTAAAAGTCCAAAAAGGGTGGGAGAGAGAATGAGGATTCCAACACAGCAGTGGGAGCAAGTGGTGACATGGAGGTGAGTGAGAAAAGGTGACTGAATAATGACACAACAGTCTAATCTTAATGTTAATATTCCTCTAATCTGGCGACAAAGTGGCCAAAATTTTTTTTGCCGGCGACCGAATTTTCAGCCGTCCCCCCCCAATGTTGAATTGGTGGCTACGGCCTTGCAGCACCCCCTACCTAAAAGTACTTCCAGCGCCACTGGCTATATTAATATAGTGACATTATTCAATGATGTGCAAGGGCAGGCACGTGTGTTCCACCTAAATGTTGATTCTCATTCAGTAACTCCGGACTTGGACTTGGACTCAAGCTAATGGGGATTTGACTCGGACTCGGACTCTTCTTTGGTGACTCAGACTTGGACTCGGACTGGAACACTGGGGACTCGAGACTTGACTTGGACTCGAGGTATAGTGACTTTGACTACAACACTCATGGTGTCAACCAAATGCTGTCAGATGTAAGCAGCAGTGAATGCAGCCGCAGGCAGCTCTCCTGCGGAGCGGTGCGGCCCTGCAGGCGGGTGGTTGGGGGGGCGGGGGTTAGAGGGGGGGGCTGAGGCTTAGAGGGGAGGGGGCTGGTGGGCGTTCGTCTTCTATGGAGCGATTGATCCCAGAGGGGACAAAGTCTCTCTATTGTCCTCACCCACTGAGAACCTGAGGCTGCTGCCACTCTCTCTGCTGGCTCCCTTCATTTAGTACAACTAGCCTACTGACAACACTATAGGCCTACTATCACTACTAACGCAGGAATGAGTCCGGAAGATTGGATAACAGCACTTCCTGGTTCCCTCGTCTAAAAGTCAATGGGATTTATGTATGGGGATTTCGGTTAAATGCCTCTGTGGTTAATAAAAGTTTATGAAACAGTGAGCTCTGTGTTCAGCAAGATAATCTTCACAAATAAGGACCACTTTTATTATTATTTTTTGTTATTTTTCAATTGAGATGAAGGAACCGGAAGTGCAGAGGGACTTCTGGGTTGGCGGTAGGCTACTCTATTACTAAACATAGCTTGCCTCCGACCATCACTTTACTGGCCGAAAAGGGCCAGAATCCAGAAAAATTACAACTGGATATCTCTGAGATTCTCTGGAGAATACGGACCATTCCTGATGCCTATTCTGAGTTTTGTTGATATGCACCTAATCTGGTCAAATATGCACTCAATAGGCTACCTTGTGAGGACATACATAAGTCATACTGCATTCCATATATGACCGTGTGTCAAAGAATACAGACCATTTCCAATGCATATAGAGTTTTGTTGGCATACCATATCTGCTCAAATATGAGATCCATGTTTTCATCACATCCAGAATTAGCACTGCAACAGCATTGTCTGTGGCGCAGCATCAACGTCCTACAAACTCCAGTACACCCATGAAGTCTGCTGCTCAATCACACACTCCCACTCCAGTGACCTCATCTCCCCAGTCCTCCAGAACCTCCACTGGCTCCCTGTCTCATGACAGATCCAACTCAAAGTCCTTCTCCTCACCCACAAAGCCCTCCATAATGAGACCCCTTCCTACCTCTCCCACCTGCCCCACCAAAACACTCCTCCCCACAGCCTCCGCTCCTCTGATGCCAGCCTCCTGTCTCCACCACACAGGACCAAGTGCCGGACCTGGGGCTACAGAGCCTTCTCCATAGCTGCCCCCTCCCTCTGGAACTCTCTCCACACACATATTTGTATTGTTATTTGTTGTATTGTTGATTTTGTCCAGAATTCCATGACTGTATTGTAGGTAGAGGGATAACAGAGAAGCTATGATCACAACAGTCATTTTCATACATTCTATAATTGCATTAATGTATTATAAATGAGATAACGATGGTGTTTAACAATTCATCAGTTTGCTGGGGACCCCCTGGAATCCTTTCAAGGACCCCTGGTAGTCCCCGTACCCCACGTTGAGAACCATTGTTCTAGATCACACCATGTGACTCATGAATGATCATGGATGAAAGAAATGCAATGGAGAAAGAGCTGAATCAACAGATGCTATTGCAGTTTCCAAGAAGTTCAATGATTAGTGCTATTGTATGAGACACAGAGATGGGAAGTTACTGTTACTGTTACTGTAGGCCTACTTAAGTAGGATTTTCAGGTATCTGTACTTTATTGAGTATTTTTCTGACAACTCTTTTACTCCCTACATTTGAACACACATTATGTGCACCTTTTTTGTAGAAAAAACATATCAGCCTTTCACAGAAACAGCCGATAGAAATACGTTTTACTTTTATACTTTGAGTAGATTTCAGAGCCTATACTTTTTTTTCTTACTTTTACTTGAGACAAGTTGAATCAGTACATCTTATACCAGCCTTTTTCTACACTAGTACTTCTACGTAAAGAATGTGTGTACTTTTCCCATCTCTGATGAGATGACTTGGGGACTTTGAATACTAGCAGGAGAGCAAGGTCGAGAGGAGGTAAAGTTTCTGTAGAGTACGCACATTGTGTGTGTGTGTGTGTGTGTGTGTGTGTGTGTGTGAGTGTGTGTGTGCGTGTGCGTGTGCGTGTGCGTGTGTGTGTGTGTGTGTGTGTGTGTGTGTGCGCGTGCGTGCGTGTGTGCGTGTGTGTGTGTGTGTGTGTGTGTGTGTGTGCGCGTGCGTGCATGTGTGTGTGCGTGTGTGACTTTGGTATCAGGCCAGTATCTGTGCCTTTGAAGTCCAGGCAGCGCTGCAGCGGGGGGAGGGCAGGTGGGCGTAGGCCGTGGGTGCTGTGTGGAGGTGGAGAGGTTAAAGGTCACAGCTACATGGCGCACATCTCTCACACCTCATACTGCTAGAGTGGAAAAACCAAAAGAACGTTCTTGTGGACATGTACACATTGAGAGGGTTTTGTTTGGTGTTAGGACCTACAAACCTGTTAAAGCCATGGTAGAGACTGATTTGGAGTAGACGTCACCGGGTTATGTCAAACGTCACTGCTGTTGCACGCACATTGTGGAGGCAGAACATCACAGGAAAGCCTGACCTTTTCCAGATATACACTGCAAAAAACAAGTGATTTTCTCATGTCTCCAGACCGCTCATCTTATTTCATGATATTCTTAGTCAGATTCTATCTCTGCTCTGGCAGATAATCTGCTGTTTTCAGTAAATGTCACTTGTTTCATGTCAATATGACTTCTTCTGTCAAGAAACCATCATAAAACAATGAAGACAATCTGAGAACAAGACACTTTATGCAAGACAATTTCACTTTTACAGTACCATTGCTTGCTTTCGATGCCGATGCCCAGCCTTTCAACCATAAGCCACATGAGCATTTCTATAACCTTTCTGTAACCAAGTTGTTTTAGAGGCCTAACCATAACCTTAAGGCACGTTGTTGGCTACGCTCTCATCATGACATGGAAAAATGAGGAAAAAGCCATACCCAGTGTATTAATGAGTGACACCAAGGGGTCCTGAGTCCTGACCAAACCAGTATTTGACCAGTCGAGAGTGAGAACAGGTTGGTATAACATGAGTGATCGATCACTGACAGTGTTGGGAGGGTTACCTTTCAAATGTATTCCACTACAGAATACTGAATACATGCCCTAAAATGTAATTTGTAACATAATCAATAGTCTCAACACCAGACCCATGAGAGTTCTTACGCTGATACACTACATTACTGCATGCTGCAGATCTCTCTCTGGGTCTGATACACTACGTTACTGCATGCTGCAGATCTCTCTCTGGGTCTGGGACACTTTCCCTCAGAGGGCTGGTTATGGGGGGGAACCGTTCACTTGGCCAGTCATATGCCAGTGATGGCTTCAGTCCTCTCCAATCAGTAACGACCAGCTCAGTGGCCTTGTGGTCTGAGTGTCCGCCCTGAGACTGGGAGGTCGTGAGTTCGATCCCCGGCCGAGTCATACCAAAAACTATAAAAGTGGGACCCATTTGCCTCCCTGCTTGGCACTCAGCATCAAAGGGTTGGAATTAGGGGGTTAGATCACCAAATGATTCCCGAGCGCGGCGCACGCTGCCGCTCACCGCTCCCCCAGGGGATGGGTCAAATGCGGAGAACAAATTTCACACATTGTGGGACTTTACCTTTACCTTACTTTGCCCATTTTTCAAACCGCTCTCTCATCGGTGCTACGACCTGTCACTCATTCAGTTTCAACCCGCCTTCAAAACCAGCAGTGGCTGTTAACTGGCACAGACTCACTTATGTAGTATGCGGAGCGCAGCGATAAAGTAACATATTATTCTAAATACTTTGGATTACTTTTGGAATACTTCAAAATAATCTTGCTGAGCCCTTTTGTCTGGGTCACTCTGTAGTTAACACTTGCTTACGGACGGATTACTGAACGTTGAAATTTTCTTAAAAAGGCAGCGTCACGGCATCATTTTGAAAGGTTTGAACGTTTTGGCATTAAATATAGTTTCCAGGTGGTTCCAGAACTTTCCAACCTGCCCATGTCCTTCCCCGGATGAGAACCCACCTCCATGCTAATTTTGGCGGTGTGTGGACGTGTATAGACAACAGACACACAGAGGGACACACAGAGACAGACAGAGGCACACACAGAGGGACAGAGGGACAGACAACTTCAACTTTATTATGTAGATATATATTTTTACATTACTACTTTTGTGTGGAATACGACACTAGATTGTGAAACATATGAGGGATCAGCCGAGCAGCATTTTGGTAAACAAACCGCGTCACTGGGTGGCAACGGCAATGGAACCCGATAGAGCCGAGTTTGAGCATCTGACTCTAACCGGCTGACCATGTTTACAATTTAAAAACTGCGACAGTTCACACAACTTTAACACGACATGCATATTATACATCAAACTCTTGAGCTACTTCTGCTCTCACTCAGAATGTCAAAATATAAGCGATGTGACTTATACTTTTAACCCTAACCCTAACCCTGAGATATTAACGTTTGTTTGGCACAATTCATACTAGTTAAATGCCGCGGGGTTACGCATTTTTGGGTGGTTGTGAAGTCACGCTGATTTGTCCTATTGCATAGACAGTCACCGGACAAGGTAGTAATAGGTTTAATAGGGATTATAGGCACATATTGATAAATTAGGCTTATTGTTCCATGCATTCTAGTCATAATCAGAATAATGATAACACCAATACACAGACAAATTTATAAAGTGATGATGGTATAAAAGAAATGCATGATTTTATTCACGTTATGTAGTTCAAAACTGATCTAATAAATGTATTGTAAAAATATCCATCATAAACATTTTACATAAACACATTGTGGATGGTAATCACAATAAAACTAAACTACTATAGTAGTTTTATTGCATGTATACACGCACACTCTGCAAAAACAAATTGATTTATCATCTATTTCAATCAAAATAGAAAATCAGCGAGAGCCGCCGGCCAGCCAAAAGCTGCTATCCATTTGGCTGGTATAAGCTCTTTTGCATTTCCTAAATCACGTTTGGCTGCTGCACAGTGAAAGGGCTCTGGTACATTCTGGAAGCCTTCCTCCATTGTGGCCGGTGGATGGAAATGTTAATTTCCTTCCCTGATTATGATGCATGTAATTTTCAAACGTGATTATGAAAACAGAATAGTGCATAATATGCTCATAATGTGCTTAGGGTGATTTAAAATACACTTCCAGTGTTGTGATCATGCATGCACACTGTGGAATGTGCACAAAGCCTTTGAAGAGGTTCAGATTAGAAGGGGAACCCCAGAGGGTTCCTTGAGGAACCCCATAATTACGGGTTAATGAAGCCTAATGGTACTCACTACTCAGACATCTCTAATGGAGGTACTTCAAGAAACCCTGTAGGAATATTGTTCTAGTGAGGAACCCAGACTGACTCCCTATGGATCTCAAGAATAAAGAAACAACATTAGAGACCACAGACCAGTAGCCTACCAACCATAAGCCTTTCTACAAACATCTGCACCTTGTGGTTTTGAAATGCGCTCTAGAAATAAAGTTGACTATTATCAGCTTTATTCTTATTTCACATCCCCATTCATCCCTGCCTCAGCAGTGACTATTCTTCCTGGGGTCTAACAACAATTTCAATATAAAAGTCTACAAGCAAAAAACAAGACATAATAAAACAACAATAGCCAGAAACATCACAGAAAAACTAAACTTGTCAAAACAGCTTTGAAAAATGTGATATCCAAAACAATAGACAAAAGCAAATGAGCCATTCACAGCAGTGTTATTGATGGCAAGGTAACAGCTAACAGGATCTGGTGACATGACTCCACAAGACAATAGAACAACACAGGAGCTGGTGACATGTCTCCAGAGACATCAGCGGAAGACAACAGAACAACACAGGAGGTGGTGACATGTCTCCACACAAGACAATATAACAACATAGGAGCTGGTGACATGTCTCCACAGACATCAGACACACAAGACAATAGAACAACACAGGATCTGGTGACATGTCTCCACAAGACAATAGAACATCACAGGATCTGGTAACATGTCTACACAAAAGACAATAGAACATCACAGGATCTGGTAACATGTCTACACAAAAGACAATAGAACAACACAGGAGCTAGTGACATGTCTCCACAGACATCAACAAGACAATAGAGCAACACAGGAACTGGTGACATGTCTCCACAGACATCATGGGTGAATGTAGACTATCTACTGATTGTAAAGCGCTTTGGATAAAAGCGCTATATAAATGCAGGCCATTATATAAATGCAGGCCATTTACATCAACAAGACAATAGAGCAACACAGGGGCTGGTGACATGTCTCCACAGACATGAATACAATAGAACAACACAGGAGCTGGTGACATGTCTCCACAGACATCAAGACAATAGAACAACACAGAAGCTGGTGACATGTCTCAACAGACATGAATACAATAGAACAACACAGGAGCTGGTGACATGTCTCCACAGACATTAATACAATAGAACAACACAGGGGCTGGTGACATGTCTCCACAGACATGAATACAATAGAACAACACAGGGGCTGGTGACATGTCTCCACAGACATGAATACAATAGAACAACACAGGGGCTGGTGACATGTCTCCACAGACATGAATACAATAGAACAACACAGGAGCTGGTGACATGTCTCCACAGACATCAAGACAATAGAACAACACAGGGGCTGGTGACATGTCTCCACAGACATGAATACAATAGAACAACACAGGGGCTGGTGACATGTCTCCACAGACATGAATACAATAGAACAACACAGGGGCTGGTGACATGTCTCCACAGACATGAATACAATAGAACAACACAGGAGCTGGTGACATGTCTCCACAGACATTAATACAATAGAACAACACAGGGGCTGGTGACATGTCTCCACAGACATGAATACAATAGAACAACACAGGAGCTGGTGACATGTCTCCACAGACATGAATACAATATAACAACACAGGAGCTGGTGACATGTCTCCACAGACATGAATACAATAGAACAACACAGGAGCTGGTGACATGTCTCCACAGACATGAATACAATAGAACAACACAGGAGCTGGTGACATGTCTCCACAGACATAAATACAATAGAACAACACAGGGGCTGGTGACATGTCTCCACAGACATGAATACAATAGAACAACACAGGGGCTGGTGACTGTCTCCACAGACATGAATACAATAGAACAACACAGGAGCTGGTGACATGTCTCCACAGACATCAAGACAATAGAACAACACAGGAGCTGGAGACATGTCTCCACAGACATCAAGACAATAGAACAACACAGGAGCTGGTGACATGTCTCCACAGACATGAATACAATAGAACAACACAGGAGCTGGTGACATGTCTCCACATACATCAAGACAATAGAACAACACAGGAGCTGGTGACATGTCTCCACAGACATGAATACAATAGAACAACACAGGGGCTGGTGACATGTATCCACAGACATGAATACAATAGAACAACACAGGAGCTGGTGACAAATCTCCACAGACATGAATACAATAGAACAACACAGGGGCTGGTGACATGTCTCCACATACATCAAGACAATAGAACAACACAGGAGCTGGTGACAAATCTCCACAGACATTATAGGCTGAGTGTGCCAACAAGACAACAAGACAGGGGCTGGTGACATGTCTCCACAGACATCAGGCAAGACAATAGAGCATCACAGGGGCTGGTGACATGTCTCCACAGACATCACACAGGCTGAGACAACAGAACAACACAGGAGCTGGTGACATGTCTCTACAGACATCAGACACACAAGACAATAGACCAACACAGGAGCTGGCGAGATGTCTCCACAGAGATCAGACACACAAGACAATAGAACAACACAGGAGCTGGTGACATGTCTCCACAAACATCAGACACACAAGACAATAGAACAACAATTATTATTATTATTATTATTATTTTACGACAGCACACAGACTAGTTTTTGAGGAAACCTATTACTGTCCTCCCACACCAGGCACATCACGACCTCAATGACCATCCATGCAAGCATGCACGCACGCACACACACACACACGCAAGCACGCACGCACACGCGCACACACACACACACACACACACACACACACACACACACACACACACACACACACACACACACACACACACACACACACACACACACACACACACACAGTCCATTAAGGCTCCATGAATCAACCATGTCAATATTCTCAACAAGCTACTGCCACCAAGTGGCCGATTTCACACAAAACATCTGGCTTGATACAAAGAACCTTCACTGTCAGCATAGCAAGACTGTCATGGGATTTGAATCCCCAACCTTTATGGTAGTGCCTTGTTCAATCTACTCATTGAGATACAGAGGGAATTGAACCTGTTACCCTGGCAGTGGCAGTGCCTTGCTCTATTGAACCCACAACTCTGGCAGTGCTAGTGGCTTGCTCTAACCTTTGAGCTACAAAGGAAATTGAACCCTCAACCCTGGCGAAAGTAATGCCTTGCGCTATGGACATGACCACCCAACTCTGGCAGTTGTAGTGCCTTGCTCTAGGGCAGGGGTCAGCAACCTTTACTATAAAAATAACCATTTGTTTTAATAATAATAATAATAATAATAATAATAATAATAATAATAATAATAATAATAATAATAATAATAATAATAATAATAATATGTCTGGAGCTGTAAAACATTTGAGCCTTATGAATGAAGGTAACACACACTATAAGTCTAAATTAGCCTATAACAGGTCTAAATGAGCACGACTCATCGCAGGCAATTGAGCTGGAGCTGAATTGATGTCCTCGATTTGTTGACTGGTGATGTTTGTTGCCCCTATCTTTGGCGGTCTTTGCGGGGAGTGGCATATCTTTCATTTTCTAAACTATCCCAGCTTTATTTTTGAAGTGTTAGAGTAGATGCTCGGATATTTTAATGAACGATTCATTCATGTTTTCACTGTCCAACGTCCTCTCTCCTGAGCACACACATTTTGTTGACTGAAATGTTCAAACTGTGTGTGCGTGTGTGTGTGTGTGTTTGTGTGTGTGTGTGTGTGTGTGTGTGTGTGTGTGTGTGTGTGTGTGTGTGTAGGCTACACACATTTTTACAATTGGAGAATAATCATTTTAGGCCTACAACAATAAGTTGAAAAGAATAGATATAACCATTATTCATTTCCACATTTATTTAGTTTTTGTCAAAGCCACAGGGAGCCACTGGAGAGGGGCTAAAGAGCCACAGGTTGCTGATTCTCAACCTTTTTTCATATCAAGGACCTACTGTATCATTTAGTTCACATTTGGACCATGGACCCCCATTTGATTAGATTTCTGAGAAAACTTTTTTCAGAGATGATTTTGTCAGAATTCCATAACTGTCTGTATTGTACTGTAGATAGAGGTAACAGTGAAACGATGATCAAAATAGTCATTATTCTCAATTCTCTACGTGTAAATGAAATAATGCTGAAGTTTAATAACAATTCATCAGTTTGCTGGGTGGACCCCTGGTGGTCCCCGGACCTCACATTGAGAACCACTGCTCTAGGGTGTTGAACCCCTATACCTCAATATCTGGCAGTGTTGGTGCCTTGCTCTCTAGAGAGTTGAACCCCTAACCCTGGCAGTGTTGGTGCCTTGCTCTAGGGAGTTGAACCCCTAACCCTGGCAGTGTAGGTGCCTTGCTCTAAGGAGATGAACCCCTAACCCCGGCAGTGTTGGTGCCTTGCTCTAAGGAGTTGAACCCCTAACCCTGGCAGTGTAGGTGCCTTGCTCTAAGGAGTTGAACCCCTAACCCTGGCAGTGTTGGTGCTTTGCTCTAGGGAGTTGAACCCCTAACCCTGGCAGTGTAGGTACCTTGCTCTATAGGGAGTCGAAACCCTAACCCTGGCAGAGTAGGTGCCTTGCTCTAGGGAGTTGAACCCCTAACCCTGACAGTGTAGGTGCCTTGGTCTAGGGAGTCGAACCCCTACCCCTGGCAGTGTAGGTGCCTTGCTCTAGGGAGTTGAACCCCTAACTCTGGCAGTGTAGGTGCCATATGGAGTTGAACCCCTAACCCTAGCAGTGTACTGTAGGTGCCTTGCTCTAGGGAGTTGAACCCCTAACCCTAGCAGTGTAGGTGCCTTGCTCTAGGGAGTTGAACCCCTAACCCTAGCAGTGTAGGTGCCTTGCTCTAGGGAGTTGAACCCCTAACCCTAGCAGTGTAGGTGCCTTGTTCTAGGGAGTTGAACCCCTAACCCTGGCAGTGTAGGTGCCTTGCTCTAAGGAGTCAAACCCCTAACCCTGGCAGTGTAGGGGCCATATGGAGTTGAACCCCTAACCCTAGCAGTGTAGGTGCCTTGCTCTATGGAGTCGAACCCCTAACCCTGGCAGTGTAGGTGCCTTGGTCCATGGAGTCGAACCCGTACCCCCTGGCAGTGTAGGTGCCTTGTAGCCTGGGTAAACCCAGCCTCCACGTGACCTCTATGTGACTGATAGCACATACTGTAGAGGTCACGTGGAGGCTGGCTTTACCCAGGCTAGGTACCTTGCTCCACAGAACAGCAGACAAACTCAGTTGATTTTGTACAAAAAGTGATTTAATCCACACAGCATTAATCAACAGGTTAAAAGCCACTGTAACTGTTGCCGTTTGGATAAAAGAGGCACAATAAATACAGACTTTAGAAGCTGGTCCCACCCCTTTGCTACACTGAAGCACTATTGGACATTTACAGCCGTCAGTCAGACAAGGGATAATGAGGTTTGTTAAAACAGTCAGATTTTCTAAGAACATGTTAACATTACAGAACAAGAGTGTTTATTACACAGCCTTGTTGAATACTCAATTCTGATTGGTCAATCACAGCATTCAGTCTGTTATTTCTGTATAACACACCGCTGGAATATCAGTCCGGTGTAATGCGCAGAGCCCACATCAGTCATATCAATCAGCACAAAGTAACAGCTCATTGCGACACCCTGTGGCAAAAAAGTGAGCTAGCGACAGTCTGTTAAAATGGCTAGGTAACGTTAGCTATACCAAACACCTCTCTTCTTGGATACTATTTGCTTTCTTCGTTAGAAACATTTCAGGCGAATCAAGCAGGTCCAAGCTAACGCTGGTTAAATGTAATGTTTGCAAGTATGTCGTTCAAGCCCTGCAAGAAGGAAATGTGTAAAATAATTGATTTATTTTGTAAGTAGCAGTGTAAAAAGCGTGATAATGTACAGTGAGCTGGTCATGATTGGAAAATAACAGCCTTCAGGCCTGTTCTTTTCCAATAATCGCTGTAAAACATCCCTTACTTAGACAGACAGACAACCAGACTTTTGTATTACTATACTTGTGAGGCCCTTCACTGATGGCATTCATTCCCCAACACAAAACTGATCTGAATTCTAACAACCCCTCAATCCAAATCTTAAAGCCACAATTAAACTAAATGGCTTTTTAATTTTCCATGTCATACATGGTAACTGTAACATAATTTACACCTGTAACAACAGGTTTCTGATTTTTTTTTTCTGCCAAAAAAAACACAACCTATAACAGTAGGCTACTGTCCCCCAAATACAGCTCTCTCTCTCTTCAATGATATCATATTGGTTATCAATACTATGTGGCACCCCATCCTGTTTCAACAGAAAATATGTTAAATTACAAAAGATACTTTCAAAATGGCATTTCACTGTGACATGCTAATCATTGGCCAAAATGTCCTTGCCGGTTCTCACAAGGCTAGTAAAACAAGTACACAGACACACGCACGCGCGCACGCACACGCGCGCACGCACGCACGCACACACACACACACACACATTCTCAAAAAGAAAGTGTAATTTTCAACTCCTCTCTCTGTCTGCAGCACTTGGGGACAGCACGTGTTTGTGTTAAGCTACTTTTCAACACAACACAGTCTGTGTATGAGGTTAGAGCGATAAATATATGATTAAATATCGATATCACCACCTGTGACCTGATGGAGGCTTGTCCTGAGCACAGATACAGAGACAGGCTGGGAGCCACAGTCACTTTTTAGGTTTATAGATAGATGCTATTTTTCTAACCCTATGACCTTCATTAATGTAGTAAAGCTGCCCGCTCTCACAGCACTTTGTGTTGGCAGTCACGCTGTTTAATCCAGTGGTTCTCAAGGTGGGGTCTGGGGACCCCCAGGGGTCCTTGAGGGGGTTCCAGGGGGTCCCCAGCAAAAAGGGAGATAAGTTATTTTGGCAACACTCCCTTCTATACAGTCGCCTAAGTATTTACCGGGTAAATACTTATTTACCTGGTACTTACCCAATAATATACTTTACTTAAATTTTTACTTTCCTTCATAATTTTTGTATTTACTTTATAATTGTTTACTTTACTATACTTTTTATATACTTATTTACCTGGTACTTACTGTTATTCCATCCATAAGTAGCACAATGACAGAATGTATGACTGTTTTAGTCATGGGTTTCATACACTTTCTGTGATAAACCATCTAAAAGCAAAAATCTTATCAGATGGGGGACCCTGGGACACTCTTGTCAAATGGGGGTCCGTGGTCTAATTTGTGTCAATTTAGGGGTCCTCGAACCACTGGTTTAATCTATTGATCGTAGACATGGACACATTTTGTTCCGTTTTGTATTGCCGACTTTCAAACTTAATGTATTTCAATTGGAAGTTGTGTGACATTCAAATAGGCCGGGCAGCGCATTGGGTGCAGTGGTGGGGGTGGATGGGGGAAGGAAACCCTCGTCTTTCACAGCGGAGAGCCATGTTTGCGTTCAAAGTCTACAACTCAACCGTACAGTAAGTCACATTTCAAGTTTTTGTTATTTAAGCCAAACCCAAACTATAACCATACCCGTAACTAAGTTTCTTTTTTTAGGTGCATGCATAAACACAACTGTAACACAAGTTGTTAATGTTTTTTAGGTCGTGTTCATTTGACGGGGGGAAAAAAGAGGCAAAACCGTTTTCCGTGACTGCCAAAAGGAAGTGCCATGAGTAAAGGGATCAAACACTGGGAGAATGTCAGCATAGAGTTTGTGTTGCCTGTAGAACTGGCTGACATCTTAATAATAATAATAATAATAACAATGATAATAACAATAATAATAATAATAATAATAAGAGGCATGTTTAAAAGAGGCACTTCTTTAACACCGCTTCAAGTTCCTTGGGTCCTTCGTTAAATCTCACAGACACACAGCAGATAAACGTCTGGCTCGTCCTGTACGAGTCTGAAAATCAAATTTTTCTTCAAAGCAAGTGAAGAAATCTGACAGCAGCCTGACATCTAAAGTAGTAAAAGTAGTATTGAAACATCTCCAGTCAAACGATACCTGCATCCGTTCCTTTTTGTACACAGATCTAGAAAAAAGAAAACCTATTTGTATGGTTTTACTCGCAGCCAATCACGCAATCGTTCTTTGATTTAATGTGACGTGTGATTGGCCAACTACCGCAGCAGCTACAACCCATACAGTCTGTGGTGGTGAAGTCTACCACAGCAGCTACAGCCCATACAGTCTGTGGTGGTGAAGTCTACCACAGCAGCTACAGCACATACAGTCTGTAGTGGTGAAGTCTACCACAGCAGCTACAACACATACAGTCTGTGGTGGTGAAGTCTACCACAGCAGCTACAACACATACAGTCTGTGGTGGTGAAGTCTACTGCAGCAGCTACAACACATACAGTCTGTGGTGGTGAAGTCTACCACAGCAGCTACAGCCCATACAGTCTGTGGTGGTGAAGTCTACCACAGCAGCTACAGCACATACAGTCTGTAGTGGTGAAGTCTACCACAGCAGCTACAACACATACAGTCTGTGGTGGTGAAGTCTACCACAGCAGCTACAACCCATACAGTCTGTGGTGGTGAAGTCTACCACAGCAGCTACAGCCCATACAGTCTGTGCTGGTGAAGTCTACCACAGCAGCTACAGCACATACAGTCTGTAGTGGTGAAGTCTACCACAGCAGCTACAACACATACAGTCTGTGGTGGTGAAGTCTACTGCAGCAGCTACAACACATACAGTCTGTGGTGGTGAAGTCTACCACAGCAGCTACAGCACATACAGTCTGTGGTGGTGAAGTCTACTGCAGCAGCTACAACACATACAGTCTGTGGTGGTGAAGGCTACCACAGCAGCTACAACACATAGTCTGTGGTGGTGAAGTCTACTGCAGCAGCTACAACACATACAGTCTGTGGTGGTGAAGTCTACCACAGCAGCTACAGCACATACAGTCTGTGGTGGTGAAGTCTACTGCAGCAGCTACAACCCATACAGTCTGTGGTGGTGAAGTCTACCGCAGCAGCTACAGCACATACAGTCTGTGGTGGTGAAGTCTACCACAGCAGCTACAACACATACAGTCTGTGGTGGTGAAGTCTACCGCAGCAGCTACAGCACATACAGTCTGTGGTGGTGAAGTCTACCACAGCAGCTACAGCACATACAGTCTGTGGTGGTGAGGTCTACCACAGCAGCTACAACACATACAGTCTGTAGTGGTCAAGTCTACCACAGCAGCTACAGCACATACAGTCTGTGGTGGTGAAGTCTACCACAGCAGCTACAACACATACAGTCTGTGGTGGTGAAGTCTACCACAGCAGCTACAACACATACAGTCTGTGGTGGTGAAGTCTACTGCAGCAGCTACAGCACATACAGTCTGTGGTGGTGAGGTCTACCACAGCAGCTACAACACATACAGTCTGTAGTGGTCAAGTCTACCACAGCAGCTACAGCACATACAGTCTGTGGTGGTGAAGTCTACCACAGCAGCTACAACACATACAGTCTGTGGTGGTGAAGTCTACCACAGCAGCTACAACACATACAGTCTGTGGTGGTGAAGTCTACTGCAGCAGCCACAGCACATACAGTCTGTGGTGGTGAAGTCTACCACAGCAGCTACAACACATACAGTCTGTGGTGGTGAAGTCTACCACAGCAGCTACAGCACATACAGTCTGTGGTGGTGAAGTCTACCACAGCAGCTACAACACATACAGTATGTGGTGGTGAAGTCTACCACAGCAGCTACAGCACATACAGTCTGTGGTGGTGAAGTCTACCACAGCAGCTACAGCACATACAGTCTGTGGTGGTGAAGTCTACTGCAGCAGCTACAGCACATACAGTCTGTGGTGGTGAAGTCTACCACAGCAGCTACAGCACATACAGTCTGTGGTGGTGAAGTCTACCACAGCAGCTACAACACATACAGTCTGTGGTGGTGAAGTCTACTGCAGCAGCTACAACACATACAGTCTGTGGTGGTGAAGTCTACTGCAGCAGCTACAACCCATACAGTCTGTGGTGGTGAAGTCTACCACAGCAGCTACAGCACATACAGTCTGTGGTGGTGAAGTCTACTGCAGCAGCTACAGCACATACAGTCCGTGGTGGTGAAGTCTACCACAGCAGCTACAACACATACAGTCTGTGGTGGTGAAGTCTACCACAGCAGCTACAACACATACAGTCTGTGGTGGTGAAGTCTACCACAGCAGCTACAGCACATACAGTCTGTGGTGGTGAAGTCTACCACAGCAGCTACAACACATACAGTCTGTGGTGGTGAAGTCTACTGCAGCAGCTACAACCCATACAGTCTGTGGTGGTGAAGTCTACCACAGCAGCTACAGCCCATACAGTCTGTGGTGGTGAAGTCTACTGCAGCAGCTACAACACATACAGTCTGTGGTGGTGAAGTCTACCACAGCAGCTACAACACATACAGTCTGTGGTGGTGAAGTCTACCACAGCAGCTACAGCACATACAGTCTGTGGTGGTGAAGTCTACTGCAGCAGCTACAGCACATACAGTCTGTAGTGGTGAAGTCTACCACAGCAGCTACAACACATACAGTCTGTGGTGGTGAAGTCTACTGCAGCAGCTACAACACATACAGTCTGTGGTGGTGAAGTCTACCACAGCAGCTACAGCACATACAGTCTGTGGTGGTGAAGTCTACCACAGCAGCTACAACACATACAGTCTGTGGTGGTGAAGTCTACTGCAGCAGCTACAACCCATACAGTCTGTGGTGGTGAAGTCTACCACAGCAGCTACAGCCCATACAGTCTGTGGTGGTGAAGTCTACTGCAGCAGCTACAACACATACAGTCTGTGGTGGTGAAGTCTACTGCAGCAGCTACAACACATACAGTCTGTGGTGGTGAAGTCTACCACAGCAGCTACAGCACATACAGTCTGTGGTGGTGAAGTCTACCACAGCAGCTACAGCACATACAGTCTGTGGTGGTGAAGTCTACCACAGCAGCTACAACACATACAGTCTGTGGTGGTGAAGTCTACCACAGCAGCTACAACACATACAGTCTGTGGTAGTGAAGTCTACCACAGAAGCTACAGCACATACAGTCTGTGGTGGTGAAGTCTACCACAGCAGCTACAACACATACAGTCTGTGGTAGTGAAGTCTACCACAGAAGCTACAGCACATACAACCTAAGTTGTTTTAATTTTGTGCTAGCGACCATTTTTGGAACCAACTCATCAAGATTGCCGTCTTTGCAGATTTCATCACTTCAGAAAATAAAGATTTTAAGACAGAGGATTACATGACTTGTTAAGATGTGTTTTTGTGTGTTTGTGTGTATGTGTGTGTGTGTGTGTGTGTGTGTGTGTGTGTGTGTGTACAGGATTTTCCTTCATACTGGGTAAAGGGCAGTCATAGTGCACAGCACTGCATGGAGGTGCGCTTGATTTGACCAAGCACACCTCACTTTTCTTCAACATTCAAAACCAGTTCCCATAAAAACACTGCAAACATATACAGTATATCCATCTCTCATGAGTCTAAAAATTGTATTTTTCTTACACCAACTGAAAATATCTGCCATTGGTTTAAGATCATTTCACTTGTAACCAATACGGGTGAACTTGTTTCCAAAGTCTTCTTGAATTAAGAGACAGTTTCTTGATATTAATGGAGTGATTTGCCTTTTTCTGCCTTGTTTCAAGATATTAACACTTGTTTCTACAACAATCCTGACAGGTGAAACTTCAGTGGAAACCAGGCAGATGAAAGGGCAAAACATTTCCCCTTGATTTATACAATTAAAGACTGCATGGAGACTACCGGTAGTAACTATGACTTGTTAAGATGGATAGTTTTTGCAGTAATAAAATGGTGCCTCCAATCGTTTCTAAATGGATCATCAAACTGTGTCTTCCGGTACGAAGGCTGGATTTTCTGTTCCTTGGTTGAGGGATGGGGGCGTTTGGTTTCTACCCACATGTGAGTCTGTGGGTGCTGGGTGGGTGGGGTTAGGTTCTGCAGGGGTGGAGGTGGACCCTGGGGGCTCTGTGCTGGGATCACTGGGGTTTCCGTTCAATGTCGCCACCGCTTGGTACTCCGCCACCGGCTGCTCCTTAGGCACCTAGCAAGGGCAAGCAACAATCCTATTGGTTGACAAGACACCTAGCAAGGACAAGCAACAATCCTATACAGAGCCAAAGTCACACCCCCTTCTGGGTTAGGCATACGAACAAAGGGATTTCATCCGCCAAATTGATATATCGATATTTAATCGATATTCATTTGAAGGAACTGATTATCGATTCATAAATCCCAATATTGATCTTTTAATACAATGCCTTTTCCCATGGATGCTTGAAGCTTTAACCCCGCTAGACCCTGTTAGTTTGGTTCTTAGTGGAACGAGATCTCATAAACACTAATATTTTTAATAATGCACCAGGTTAGAGGGTTCCTTGTACAATTTACAGCATTAGTTCTTTTAGAGTACTTTTAATATCAGAGGAAAATTGGTATAGTAACTGAAATATCGATATCGCATCGAATCAGATATCAAATCGAAACCTTGTGTATCAGAATCGTATTGAATCTGGAAATCAGTGGTGATACTCGGGCCTGGAAATGAACCTTGTGTTGAGACGGAAAGAAACACAACAACAACAACAACTCAACAGTAACAAAGACATGCACTTCACATGACGTCATGCCACGGGCGTGGGGAGATCTCTCTCTCTCTCACACTCACACACACACACACACACACACACACACACGTATGCATGCAGGTACACGCCCACATACCACACACACAGGCGTACAGATGAGTCACTCCACCCCCCCCCCATGCAGCACGACACACAGACAAACCCTGGTCATGCATCCCAGCCCTGCAGTACTTTTCCATTGACCTTCACAGGTGTGCACACAGCTGGCTCACCTTTCTTCAGTGTGTGGAGGCAGCGCATTACAGGAGGAAGTTACACAGTGCACGTTAGTTCACGTCAAGCCAAAGAAAGAGAGCTTCACCGAAAAACAATTTTTTTTATTTATTTTGCACATGATCTCACACATATCAAACTGTAAATAGTTGCAAGCATTCATTTACTTTGGCAGTTATTGAGAGTTGACTTCAGATAAAGGCCCCCTCCAATGTATTTTGTCATTTTAAGATATTTCATGTGTTGCTTTGACAAGCTGTTGCTAAAAACAGGGGATGACATCAGACATAATAATGTTGGACAATTTGGATATGTGTGAGATTATGTGCAAAATAAATCAGCTTTGTTTTTCTGTGAAGTTCTCTTTTAAGAAAACATACACAAATTTCAAATAAACACTGCATTTGGAAAGCATATTGAGTTATATGATATACTGTATACACATCCATTTTCACTGCATTTCACCACTATAGCGGCATGTGGTATCCATGTCATGGTGGTATCCATATCCATGTACACAGACCCATATGGGTCTATTTCTCTGGTTAACAAGATTGATAGATCTGGCAGGGCTCCTACACATTTTCAATTAGAAAATGTTGACTGGATGTGATTTTGGTGCAGCGTATTATATAATGCATGCTGGCAGCAACTGGCTCATAAGAGCATCCCTCTATCTGAACATTATTCTGATCATCATCTCAAACTGCGGACTCAAAGTGACTCAACAACATCAAAGCTAGAATGGTGTGTGTTTCAGACCTGAACCACAACATTTCCCATCCTTTTCCAGACCCCCCCCCCCCCCCCCCTCCTCCACATTCCCAAACTATACCGCTTCAAGTCCTGGAAATTATGAAATTCATTTTTAATAGAAAGCCAAAGTCACGCCCACTCCGCCATTCTTTTTTCCATAGACATTTTGTAAAATGCTTATAAAAATAGTTTTAGTTGGTCAAACCAAGTGATACAATACATTTTTGTGGTTGTCTTTCTGTATTGTTTTTGTCTTCTGCTATTGATGTGACCGCTAACACTGCATACTTGCACTAAGTCAATTACTTACTGTGGCTATTAAAGTGAGTCTGAATCTGATTTCATCTATATTTAGGATCAGGAGAGACTATATAACATTTCACTCGGACCAAAACTGAAATCCCTTGGTTCGTATGCCGAACCCGGAAGTGGGTGTGACTTTGGCTTTCTATACTGCGTCTTCTCTGCTCAGTGGACTGACCTGCAGTGGCTGTGTCTCTGGAGGCGGGCTGCTCTTGGCCTCGCACATCATCTCTTTGATCTGGAACAGGGCGAAGGCGATGGTGACCCAGGGGGCGCCGGAGAGCACCCAGGCCGGCCGCGTCACGTCCTCCTGCTCCTCCTGGTGCTTGGTCTTCTTGATAGGCAGAGGCCCGACCTGCCTGACCCCCGTGCCCGGGCCCGGGCTAGGCACCAGGTCAATGGTGGCGATGGGAACCGGGCTGGAAGGCACCGGGATGTTCTCCGCCAACATTCTATCCTCTGTGGGAAAGACCAGACCAGACTAAGGTTGTCAAAAATATCGTTAGTATCGATTAAAAAAGAAAATAAATTGATACAATACTCATTTGCAACAGTATCGATTCGAGACCAGTAGTGCTTTCTCTTAATGAAAAATCAAACATACTACTTATTTTACCTTCCCCATCATTGGCAGATATCTGTTGCTTCAACAAGCTAAATGTGTTCTGATAGGCTAGACTAGAGCAGGGGTAATCTGCTGTGTTGTGATAGGCTGATGACTAGAGCAGGGGTAATCTGCTGTGTTGTGATAGGCTGATGACTAGCGCAGGGGTAATCTGCTGTGTAAAGGTCCTTACACATCAAGAGCGATGCGAATATACGGCACGAAATTGCGATGCGAGTTTTGACCCACCTGTCAATCACAGCCACAGATGTGTACACGTCGGAAGCGAATTTCTGAAAAATCGACCGTGGTCAGTGTAGCGGTGCACTGTGATTGGCTAGAGAGAGTTCCGTCAGTGTAGTGGTGCACTGTGATTGGCTAGAGAGAGTTCCGTCAGTGTAGCGGTGCACTGCGATTGGCTAATAGAGAAAGTTCCCGTCAGTCGTCCTTATTTGCATGACGCAACTTGTGGGACAGTACATTTTGTACGATGCACCAATGCACGCAGACTTCCGTTACAGCCCAGCCAATCAGAGGCTGGCTACAACTTTTCTTATGGAAAAAGCCGTTAATGCCGACTTGTGATTCAGACCCTCCGTTGCTGGAAGTGATGACGTAAGACTTTGGGTCTGACATGACCACGTGAGACTGTTTCCGCAGTGGTTTTATTTTTCAGTCGCGGAGGTTGCCCCGTGGTTTGGATGCAGGTTTGTCCTCTCACCTTTCTCCTCGCTCTCTCCGACCAGGCACTGGATAAAGGAGAAGATGAGGAGGATGACGAGGGAGGCCATGCCGATCCCTCTGAAGGTCTCTGCGGCTCCTGGAGAGAGAACCACCGCAACCATCAGCAGATAACTTCACAGCCACTGGAACACATTTGCTGGACAACTAAATATGATTGATTGTCCAGGAACACAGGCATATGTCTTGCATTTACTGTCTGAACGCTGTGCATCTTAATTTAGTCTCATTATTATCATACATGTTTTATGGGGGGGGGTAGGTTCAATTGATAAGAATGTAGCATTATGCATATAAGCATTATGCTTCTGCCTGTACCTTTTCAGTCACTGCTTAATACATACTGTTGACTATACTGTCTAGACCAGTGGTTCTCAATGTTGCGTCCAGGGACCCCCGGGGTTCCTTGAGCGGGTTTCGGGGGCCCCCAGCAAAAATAGGAATAATAATTAATTTTCACTATAATTCCACCCATAAGTAACACAATGACAGAACTTATCAACTTATCAACAACATAACTTAGAAACTATTTTGGTCATGGGTTTCATACACTATATTTAATAAAACATCTAAAAGCAAAAATCTTATCAGATGGGGGACCCTGGGTCAAAATCTTATCAATTGAGGGTCCGTCGTCTAAAGTTTGTTTCAGTTTAGGGGTCCTTCATGTGAAAAAGTTTGAGAACCACTGGTCTAGTCTGTTGATATATATAGTACGGTATATTAGATTGTATATTGTTTAAACTCTTTATAGTTATTGTATATTAGAATGTATATTGTATACTGTTTCTTCTACTTATTGTATTGTGTGTGATGACTGAATAAAAAATATGACTACTACTATATACTACGTATATATGATACTACAGTATATCCAGTATTCAGATCTTATTTTTCGTACCGAAGAAGTTGACGAACACGCCTCCCACCATGGCTCCACAGCCGCGGCCCAGGCCAAGGTGCAGGCCCTGCAGAATGCCCTGTGCTGAGGTCCTCAGGGCCGGGGGCACAGCCGCACTCAGGTAGGATATACACGCTGCCCAAACTGAGGCATGGGTCACTCCTATGGGACAGACAGAAAAAACATGTATACGCAAAAAAACTAAAAACCAAACAAACAAAAACACATACAGTATAAGCGGTAATTTTGATGTAAAAAGGTATAAGACTTGTGGTGGGAAATTGGTGGTACAGAATTTCCCTGGATATCGATCCCTGCTCCCATTCATACATGACCCCATGCAGGAACTGCCCCAGGACGTTCCAGGGAAAGGCTGCATGTGTGAAAGGTGTTAAGTCACCGAACGTATCCTTTAAAAATGGAGAGAAATCAAAGGAGAAGGAATAGATAGGAAAATGTATAAATTATACGATTATTAAGCCTATATCAAATAAGAAAGGAGGCATTTCAAGTATTCCGGCTCATGGTATGGAGGCAATTCCACATGTTACCTGGGACATTTTTGAGGAGATTGTTTAAAGATGAAAATAAATGCACTGTTTATAATATGGGAACATTGTTCCAAAATGTGGTGCAACTGTATAAGAGAGATCCAAGCCCATAATTGTTGTTAGATCGTGGGAAGGGAGTTTCATTAACTGTCAATACAACACAGGCTACATTTAATCTAATATTATGATAAATGGAAAAAGGGAGTTTAGCATTTTGCAGCCCTGATTCATGGTATACTTTGGTAATAACATGATATTACCAAATTATTATCACACTATTACCATGTTGTTACCGAGCTGTAATGTGCTACCACCTTGGGTTATATGAGACATCTTTGGCCGAACACGGTGACAACATGAAAAGAGTCTAAAAGCATTGATATGAGGTTTTATTTACATTCACTGTTGGAACGTCTCTCTTACGGGAAGAAACAATCCAAGCCTTTCTGTCCTCTCTCTGATACTCCATGGAACTGGCCTGGTGTCCCGTTACAGATTAACAGATGGGACAAGGTCTGATCTTCTTTCTCACTCAAGGGGAAAAGAAGGCTGTGTTCACCAAGACTGATTTGTTTTGAAAATGCAGCAAAGAAAATACATTAACTGTATGTGGTACATTAATGCTTCCAGTTTGTTTAAGCCATTCATAGCCTGAACACAAGAGCTAGTGTAGCAGATTTGAAACTACCCAATCTGAAAAGCAAAGTTGGGAGAAGTACATTCCTATATAGGGGGGGGGGGGGGGGGGGGTGAACAAGATACCTAATGAAATTCTCTGTCTGCAAATTCTCTGAATGGTTTAAAAAGAACTTCTGAAAGAATTCTTATTGAGTAAGCTAGAGTAATGATGTGAGCCTTCCACTGTTATGGTATGTTGGTTTGTGTCTCTTGTTCTTGTTATCCTTGATTGTTCTGTATTGTTTACCTGATGTTATGTGTTACTGTATGTCATGTTTTTATAAGACCAGGGACCATCATGGAAAAACGTGTTTTTCATGTCATCCCTTGGATGTTGTCATTCTTTATCCAAAATAACATCAATCAATCAATCAATCAATCAATCAATCAATCAATCAATCAATCAAAATGCTGAAGAATCTATTCCAAATATGGCGGCTAGCGACAACTGCAGGTTTTGTGCCAGCAGAGCAGCCAGAGCTAAGACGTGGAACTTTGTGTAAAATCACTGTCAGGCCCCGCCCCCAAGCTATCAAGTTCTGATACTGAAAAATGTAAGAGCAAGTAACAATGTGTCAATAATATCCATCTTCATATTGGCTTTATACTGTGTTTAGCTGTACACTCAAAGTGCTGCTGTTGGGCAAAATCTGGTGGGATCTGCATGCCAATTGGTATACATGTTCCACATACAGTAAGGGTTTGAACAGGGTTTGGTTGGTGAAAGTCTGTTTAACTCTTTCGCTGCCATTGATGTATGTTGACGTCATTTATGAGACAACACTTCCCTGCATCAGCTCTTACTTGGACCGAGCGATGCACTATGAACATGATCTCCTGACAGTCAATCAAACCAGGAGGATTTCTCTCCGGATTACCAAAATTATATACAAAAAAAAGCATACATGTACATAATGTACATATATACAATGTATGTATGTATGTATGTATGTATGTATGTATGTATATGTGTATGTGTATGTGTGTGTATATATATATATATATATATATATATATATATATATATATATACATATATACATACACATACATACACATACATATATACCTTTCCTAAAGCTACTAAAAATATTAATATCAGGATTCACAATTTGAATGATTTGGCTGTACATGCATTTTATTGTACAGTATTTGCTTGTACCACTCTACATTACCCTTGTTTCTATATTGTGAAGCGCTTGGAGGCTTTGAGATACTGGTCTATATATACAGTAAATAAAACTTGAAATGATATGTTTGTGCGTGCCCTGTTTGCATACAACCTGAAGGACCAGTTGCTGCACTAATATTACACCAGGCCAGGAAAGACAGATGGTGAACTCCACCTTTGTTGACAGATATTTATGTACACGGCCGTCAGAAAAAAGTTCAGCTGTTTCAACTTTTGACCTCTGAAGAAATACAGACAGCGCTGTGTAAATAAGATGGACAGCCCTTCATTTTCTACATCATCCATCAACGTATTTTGACACAAAGCCTGTCTGCGAGCCTCTTTAGTTCCTGCCATTATACAAAGGACAGATACACTAACCATAAAAATGTTATTCCTAGATCTGGTTTGCATGGCTGGAAATGTTAAATAAGCCTCACGCGAGGCCAACAGAGTTTCCACGCCTGGTCTCTTTTTGCTGTGAGTGGCCGCGTCCAGCCAGGCAGGAAGTCAGTAAGTTGTGACCGGCACAGAGAAAAACACAGCGCTTCTGGTGTGAATGGCCAGGCTCCAGCTCCAGCAACCGCTTCCTTCCCAGTGTGTTTGCGTCAATACACTGTAAAATATGAATGTAGCCTGATGACTTGGAGGGCAGGTTTAAGGCACTAACGCATTGGCTTCATTTTTCAGAACCGTCCCCTTGGTCATTACAGTAAATGCAGGGGTTACCTGCACAAGTTTTCTTTTTAAGTTTTGGTCCAAGTGAAATGTTATACGGTCTCTCCTCAATATAGCTGAATTGCTAGGATTTTACTAAATGTCTATGGAAAAAAGAATGGCGGATTAAATCCCTTGGTTCCTATGCCTAAACCGGAAGTGGGCGTGACTTTGGCTGCCTCTTTGAAACAAAGGTGGCAGCCTTTCAGGGAGCGTCTGCTGTGTCAGACAAAACCACAACACCTGGTCTGCTGCAACTGTCTGCCTCACCGCATGCACACAGACAGTTTACTAGCCAAACTGTCTGCAGACTAGAGGGTGACACGGGAGTGGTTCTTCAGTCCCATCCCATCCCACTCCCAGAAAAATACTTCCGTACCGCTCCCGGCCCAAATCCCTGTAGAATGACTCCCATCCTATCCCACTCCCTTTTTTTGTTTATGGAACGCAGTGATTTTGATTTGATGTTCTCCCCATCCCTTTAGATTACTTTGTGTTCTACTGCAGTTTGAATTCACCCCATTTGGCCAGTACGTATATAAAAACTGATCTATTGTTGTCATGATTCCCACTCCCGCCCGCTCCCATTGACTTTTTTCCCCATCCCATCCCAATCATGTGATGAATAGTGAAATGACTCCCAATCCCACGGGAATCCCAAGGACCACCAGATTCCCCAAAAAATGTCAGCACCTACCACAGACACAGACAATTTAGCATCCAAACCACCTGCTGCTCCACTCCAACTAAACCGTCTTTTGTCTCCTGAGCTGTTTACCTCTGACACCAAGTATCCACTCTGAAGAGCTGTTTACATCTGACACCAAGTATCCACTCTGCTGGGTCCCCTTTCTCAGGGCTGGGCAATAGAGAGCCAAAGGCACACCCACTTCCGGCTTAGGCAGATGAACCAAGGGATTTCGTCCGCCATTTATTTTTCCATCTACAGTACATTTCGTAAAATGCTTATACAAATAGTTTTACTTGGTCAAACGAAGCAATTCAGCTATATTTGGAATCAGGAGAGTCCATAGAACATGTCACTCAGAACAAACTTTTTTTTATATAAAAAATAAATAAATCTATATTTTGTTTTTAAGTTTTGGTCAGAGTGAAATGTTCTACGGTCTCTTGATTTTAAATATCGCTGAATTACTTGGTTTGACCAAGGAAAACTATTTTTATAAGCATTTTACGAAATATCTGTAAAAATGAATGGAGGATGAAATCCCTTGGTTCGTATGTCTAACCCAGAAGAGGGTGTGACTTTGGCTCTCTATTGTTTGTGGTATCTTGTGGTGCATCCTGCCGTCAGAGAGGCAGACACAGACAGCCCCGCTCTGAGCTCTGTGGCCAGAGGGAAAACACTGGGACAACAGCACAGAACCATGACAGTCAATTAGATGCTTCTCCTTCAGGCCAAAATGGCAGTTTTGCTGTGCGCTGATGTTGCAATTGAACAATGTACTGTATTAGCTGTCACTTCTTATCAATGTAAGTTATTTGGCAAAGGGAAAGGGCATTTTGATAAGCCTGCTAGACAAACAGCCGCTTCCTGTCTGCTCTGCTCCACTGGGCTGCTCAGGGTCCTAGCTCCCCTCATGTAGTCTCATGATACCAGACAATAGCAGATGCATCATCTAGGATTTCTAAATGCAAGATACAGGGTTCTCACACCTTCTTAAACCTCAGATTCAAGGACTTTTCAATGACTTTCCAGGTCCAATTCCCTCAAATTCAAGGACCCGACACGGCATAGTTTGAGACATGGCTCAAGGTCAATTACAGTTACAACACTGACAATGTTTATGAAACAGTTTAAAACGAGACGAGATTAGTGAGAAAAAAGTTGTGCAGGAGGAAATGTGTACAATGTATTGAAGAAATTAGTGTATTAATTTAGAACTGCTCTATGCCTGACATAAGGCATGGTGCCTGAGAGGTTTAAGCCCTGTAATGAGAACTAGCAACATCTAACAATGTATCATATTATGCAGATGATGGCAGCATATGTACACAAGCGGAAGTCTTGGTGCCGACATCCGCCCTGTGTTGTGCAAGTCCACACTTCACAAGAGCTACAGTAGCTCAAAGTTCAGCTCACACAGATCGAAATGAACTATAGCTGTGGAGTTTGGTTCTGAAACATCAGACAGACAATTGGCATCTGCCAGAATGTTAAAGTAGGTCTACCGCTTTAGGGCTTTCAAAATAAAACTCTTGTTCTAACATTAATATTAATTTTGAGTAATGGTTTACAGCCACAGTTTCCCCTCCATATGTAATCTTAACATCACAACATATTTTGATACAAGGTTTGCTATTTCATTTGTTGAAATATAGGTAATTCTTTCTTTATTATTATTAATTTTGAAAGCAGTATTTCTGTTGCTATAGTCTTGGTAACTGTTGCTGTCTTGACACAGCCCAAGTCCCCACCACTGTGTGTGTCTGTTTGTGTGAGCCCCGCCTGCGGTAGACAGAGCAGGGTTTTACAGAAGCAGAGACAGAAGCAGCACGGTGAAATCACAGCAATACAGGCTTTTTTTCGGATCTAAATTAACACGCGCATGTAAACACAATGGGCAATTATCAAGGTGAGAAAAGAGCGAGAAAAGAGTGAACATAGTGCCGTTAAATTGGCTGCGCTCAGCTCACCCTTCAATCAAATAATGAGCTTGTTCAATGAAAGGCGCACTTTTAGCACGTTCATGCACAACTCTGTCCGCACAACACAGGAAACCACGAAATATCAGCCGTCTATCCCAGAGGGGTTCTTCATATTGGGTTCGGCAATTCATTTTTTTTTTACTCTCTAATTGTTTCCAGCCAGTTTGAAGAAGGGAAGCTGGGGACTGTATTTTCAGTCTCTAGTTGAGTAAAGTGCTTCTTACAGACTGACGTGTGAGTTACCTTGCAGGACCTCCATGGGCAGCACAGTCCAGGCGTTTTGCAGGTAGGAGATGTACAGGTAGCGAGCCGTGTTGCAGGCCAGGCCGATGTACAGCACTCTGCAGAGAGAGAGAGAAAGAGAGTGAGAGAGAGAGAGAGAGAGGGAGAGAGAAGACAGAGAGAGAGGGAGAGAGAGAGCGAGAGATCACATCTATCCACCTTATTTTTGAAAGCCCCGCTGTACAAATAATTGTGGGTACAAGTTCCGGTTTAACGTGACTTATTGTTGCAGCTTGCCATTTCCTAAAACGGTATTCTACTTGATTTGAAAAGATGGCCACCTACAATCCCTTGTACCCTGGCTGAATTGAACATAACTTGGCCAATAACTATGTAACATACCAAATAAAACAAACAGTAATGTCTTTATTTGATGTAGAATGCAGAGGACATGTAACTGTTTCGTTAAACTCGCGTTCCAGGAATATTGTATTTACTGCGCTGCTCTAAAATAATGTTAGTGGCGCGCGGCTCAGACAGCCTGTTCGTCCTAGAAGCCACTCGCTTTGCGCCAGAACACAATCGATTTGGGGGTGGAACACGCCAGGATTGGCCAACGCCAACGCCAGTGCCCAGAACTGTCGAATCAAATCATCGACAGAGACGCTATGGCCTGCCTCCCAGTATTTTCAGTGTGCAGAGATAGATAGATAGAACGTTAGAAATATAGCCAGCCACGTTATAAACAACTAACCAACACTGATGGAATGGAAACGGTTTTGCCCGAAATGGTTAAAAGTTATATCAATTTGGTCATTCAGTGGCGTTTTACTGCCATGTAACATAACTAACTAGCGGCTAATATTAGCCACAGTAGGCGATTACCCATGAATGCCCTGCGCTCTTAAAGGGATATTTATCGACGAGATTTTTGCCAAGCTGGACCTGATTAGTGATTTGCTCCGTTCGCCCAGACGGGTGTCAAGCTGTCAGCAACAAGGCTAGGAGGATCACACCGGAAGAAAAACCCAGAGGCATCATGGCCGCTAGAAATAAGGTGGATAGTTTGTTGGCTTTGGTCTGAACCAGAGGAAACTGTATTGTAAGTTTTTTCTTTTGGTTCGGTTCGTTTATGTTCAAATCAAACAAACAAAAGTCACATGACTCACAACCCAATGGTTTATTGGACAGAGTTTGAAGCTGTCATCCTGCAGGTTAGAGACAAATTCCAATTTCCAATCATGGAAGTTTGAAACCCTCATTAGTGTTTTGCTTGCACCTGTGTTTATCCTGCCTTTTCGACACAAAATGGCCCCCGTGAGAAGGGTCTATGATATCATTTTTAACCAGTTACATTTCTGTATAAATCATTACAATATGCTCCCATGAGGTGGGGATGCGTTTGGCGGCAGGGGTGCAAAACTTGCCATAACACCTGGACACTTGCGCGAGGCGGACTGCTATCATCCCTGCAGGGATGATAGCATAAGGCACACATTAAGGCATGCAAACAGGTGCGCAAGCGCAAAAAGCGGATAGCGCCTGTACCAAGATAGGGCCCATGGCCCCCAGATAAAGCCACACCAGCCATGTAAGGAACAAGTACCTCCAAAGAGCCGTTTTGACTTCTGTGATTTAGTGACATCACAAAGTAACACTCATTTCATTAGCCCGCTTAATGGCCCAATTCCACAGCAGCTAGTAGCGCAGTCCCGCTCCGCTCGACTCGACTTTTGGTCTCATCCCACCGTCAAAAACCGGCCCAGCTCGGTTTGATTTGAGGCCGAGTCGTGCTACTTTTGGTCCCTGCCTCGTCGGGGTACTTCGGGCTGGCGAGTAGGTCCCAAATGGTGACGTAAAACTCTGATGGCTACTGATTGGTCAGAGAGAATCGTGTTTACTCTGTCTACTGACTGTCAATGCAATGCTGGCGGCTGCATACCAGTTTAGGGGTCTTACCTTATCTTCTGTTATGTATATTTCCATCATTTCCAGCTGCCTTCACCTCCGGTGAAATAAAATCGTGGCGGGTGTTCAATTGTCTGAGAAAAAAGTCCGCTGCTCGCTCAGGGAGCTCTGTAGCTGAGTGGAGGCTGCATTGCTCCGCTAGGCCGCAGCGGGTGTTTGGAAGCCCCGGTCTTGCCTGGTGAGAGGCTGCGGGGTAGAGGCTTCACTCTGTTGCACCTCTCCCGTCCCCGCACAGCGCAGCCTGTGATATCATTCTCTTGGCCGATTGTCACATTTGCCCATGTACACTGTAGGTCATTTAGAGGCACCAGTATTTCATAAACAGTTTAAAAGTTCTGTGGATGGATTTAATTGTAACGTTATGTTATAGCCGAAGGACAGATATGCGGTCGCTATTTTTAGACGACCAGCTGTGGGCGGGGGTGGGTGGGGGCAGATGATCCGCGCGGTGGAAGCAAAACGTCCATAGGGCTGATACGATTAGAGCCGAGTGGTGACGAGCTGTACAGGGCAGTAAAATGTGGTGGAAATGAGCCACAGCGCCGCCCTGCCAACTGAATGTGGAAGACCAAACCTTGTTGTCTGTAGCATAGCTGTGTAGAATGGAACATTTACAGAAGACAATTAACTGCACCCAACAGATCATCTTATATGGTGTAATGACCACATCGCTGTACATTATCCCTTACTCATATCACAATACCGATATAATATGGCTACTGGTATATTATTGACCAGTCCGATTTCCAACAACACTGACTTGTCTTTTTAAAAACGGACATTTCAATTGCAGTCTCCAGAGCAGCAGTGAAGCAGCACCTGACATATCTACTGTCAACACACGCAGGCACACACGCACACACACACACACACACACACACACACACACACACACACACACACACACACACACACACACACACACACACACACACACACACACACACACACACACGCACACACAGCAGCTGGCCTGTCTCCTGTGAACAGGTGATTTAACACAGAGCAGGTCAAAGCAGGACACAGACAGCCCAGTGCAAATCTGCTTCCTCTCTAAATGACTAGAGAACTGTCCAGGTGCTGTTGAGCAAGGCATCAAACCCCCAGTGGCTATAAACATGTCTAATATATGGTCTTCTTAATAAAAGCTTTAAATGAAAACAGACATCTACAGTACTGTGCGAAAAAAGTGAAGAGGTAAGGTCCTTACACATCGGGAGCATTTTTTTTTGTGCGATTAATTTGCACGTCAATAATATTTTGCGAACCTATATCAGTGAATGCAACCATGGTGCTGAAAAAAGCAAGGGCTATCTGCTCAGACAATGCCCATCCGCTGAGCTCTGAATATGAGCTGCTTCCATCTGGCCTTCGTCTTCATGCTCCCTTGGCTAAGAAAAATAGATATAGGAATTCCTTTGTGCCTGCCCGGATTCGAGCTTTAAATGCTACTTAAGAGAATATAATGTAACATCTATTTCAATGTTTTTACTTATTCTACGTTCTCTTATACAATAGTAATATTGTAGCAATTTTTTTTCTGTAATATGTAGCGCTGTGTGGCTAAGTGTCCTTCTTGGACTGCCTTGCATTTGCACTTATCGGCCATGGTCTCTAATGCACTTTAAACTACACTGGCACTTTTGAACTGCTGCTTTGTACTACCTTGTGGTCTATTTGTGTCTCCATTTTTGTTTTTATGGTCTATTTGTGTCTGCACTTTGTTTTCATGTTTCTATCTCGAGCTTTGTGTGATTTTATGACTGTTTTATGTTTTCATGCTTTGCTGCAACCCAAAGTGCCCTTCTGGGACATATGAATAAACTTGAACTTGAACTTGAACTTGTGCATACCAACGGCGAAGTTTCACTGAGCATTATTGTGTACACTCTGTTGCTGTGATTGACAGGTGGGTCAAAATTCGCATCGCAATTTTGTGCTGTATATTCACATTGCTCTTGGTGTGTAACAGCCTTAAGGATGCACTGAGACATCTACTGTATCTAAAGTGAAGGGTAAGATGCACTGAGACATCTACTGTATCTAAAGTGAAGGGTAAGGATGCACTGAGACATCTACTGTATCTAAAGTGAAGGGTAAGGATGCACTGAGACATCTACTGTATCTAAAGTGAAGGGTAAGGATGCACTGAGACATCTACTGTATCTAAAGTGAAGGGTAAGGATGCACTGAGACATCTACTGTATCTAAAGTGAAGGGTAAGGATGCACTGAGACATCTACTGTATCTAAAGTGAAGGGTAAGGATGCACTGAGACATCTACTGTATCTAAAGTGAAGGTTAAGGATGCACTGAGACATCTACTGTATCTAAAGTGAAGGGTAAAGATGCACTGAGACATCTACTGTATCTAAAGTGAAGGGTAAGGATGCACTGAGACATCTACTGTATCTAAAGTGAAGGTTAAGGATGCACTGAGACATCTACTGTATCTAAAGTGAAGGGTAAAGATACACTGAGACATCTACTGTATCTAAAGTGAAGGGTAAAGATACACTGAGACATCTACTGTATCTAAAGTGAAGGGTAAAGATGCACTGAGACATCTACTGTATCTAAAGTGAAGGGTAAAGATACACTGAGACATCTACTGTATCTAAAGTGAAGGGTAAAGATACACTGAGACATCTACTGTATCTAAAGTGAAGGGTAAAGATACACTGAGACATCTACTGTATCTAAAGTGAAGGGTAAAGATACACTGAGACATCTACTGTATCTAAAGTGAAGGGTAAAGATACACTGAGACATCTACTGTATCTAAAGTGAAGGGTAAAGATGCACTGAGACATCTACTGTATCTAAAGTGAAGGGTAAGGATGCACTGAGACATCTACTGTATCTAAAGTGAAGGTTAAGGATGCACTGAGACATCTACTGTATCTAAAGTGAAGGGTAAAGATACACTGAGACATCTACTGTATCTAAAGTGAAGGTTAAGGATGCACTGAGACATCTACTGTATCTAAAGTGAAGGGTAAGATGCACTGAGACATCTACTGTATCTAAAGTGAAGGGTAAGGATGCACTGAGACATCTACTGTATCTAAAGTGAAGGTTAAGGATGCACTGAGACATCTACTGTATCTAAAGTGAAGGGTAAGGATGCACTGAGACATCTACTGTATCTAAAGTGAAGGTTAAGGATGCACTGAGACATCTACTGTATCTAAAGTGAAGGGTAAGGATGCACTGAGACATCTACTGTATCTAAAGTGAAGGGTAAGATGCACTGAGACATCTACTGTATCTAAAGTGAAGGTTAAGGATGCACTGAGACATCTACTGTATCTAAAGTGAAGGTTAAGGATGCACTGAGACATCTACTGTATCTAAAGTGAAGGGTAAGGATGCACTGAGACATCTACTGTATCTAAAGTGAAGGGTAAGGATGCACTGAGACATCTACTGTATCTAAAGTGAAGGGTAAGGATGCACTGAGACATCTACTGTATCTAAAGTGAAGATGCACTGAGATAAACATTTGGCTGATACCGATGATTGATGTTAACATTGCTGTTATGCAATAAGTAAGGGGTTACTCTACACAGACAGTAATATTGTAAAGTAACATTGCTTTCAAAGTAACTACGGTAGTAAGTATATTACATGTTGAAAGTAACTTGCCCAAAACTGTCAGTAAAGTACAGATACCTGAAAATCCTACCTACTTAAGTTTATTCCCCCTGTTGTTTATAGAGTATGTTTTGAATGCAGGTCAGTCAATTCTAATGAAAGAGCAGAACTATGTGTTTTATAAAGTCCAGTAAGGACCATGGTTAGCGCTCATGAAGCTTCCCTTTCCAACACAGCAGGCTTTGGGATGAGCAGACAGAGCAGCTCTGCTTTATGACCTCAACAGGCCTCTGCTCTGAGCAGCCTGGACCTTCCCTTTAACACAGTCTGAGACTGTGGGCTTCCCTCCAGACCAAGCTTGGAAAAAGGAGCCCCCCACGCTCCATTCTAGTGGATCATGGTTATGTTATTTGATCCCATAAACACTCAACAATTGAGCCAAGATAGCCTGATATTGTTGTTTGACATACATCAGACTGCACCAAATAGATAAAAAAAAGTCTGTCTGAATTAGAGCCAGAATTCATGATTTCAACAAAATGGGAAAATGGACGGAATTATGGAATTTGGTGATGAAAATGAAATCAACTGTAAAACATGGAATATTGTGGAATTTTCCATAATTTAGCTGAAATTGATCAAAGTAGGCCTAAATATCAAATCAAATGTACCGGTATACCTAAATATAGTAGTAACCTAAATTATTTCATAATTGTAAAATAGGCCTTGAGAAATAATTCCATTTTCGATTGGGGTGTTTTGAGAGGGGGGTCGGTCTTGCGTAGGACCCTTATGTCACCTCACAACTTAGTTTTCACTTTGAGAAACATGTCGAAGAGGCTGTCTGAAAGAGCAAAGTCATAAAAAAGAAAAATCGATCCTAACCCTTAAATTAAAATTAAAATGGAATGAACATGGGAAAAATTAAAAGTGAATTTAGAAAAAATATAACTGATTTCATATGGCCCTAGTCTGAAGGTATTTATTCGTTTCTGACTCTGGGAAAGTGGGAAAAACAGTACAATTCCCCCAAACTGCTGTATCTAACTATGAACTATCACTTTAACCAAATCACAAACATCCGGGCTATTCTATGTGATCTCCTTTGATAATAATGTAATAACTAATTTAAATTGTATTTAATGTTTTTGTCACTGCCCTGGGGAGGCCCGCCTACCACGTTGAAAACCTCTGCTTTAGCCTCATGTTGAGGACCTGCCTCTCCAAAACACAGGAGCTGTTTCAGTGTTTAGTGTTCAGTTTGCCTCCCAGCTGAAACATAACACCTGGCTCTCAAATGTCCTCGCTCAGTGCGAGGTGCGCACGCGCACACACACACACGCGCACGCACGCACGCACACACACACACACACACACACACACACACACACACACACACACACACACACACACACACACACACACACACACACACACACACACACACACACACACACACACACACACACACACACACACACACACACACACACACAGAGCTCAGTGCGAGGTCCAACCCACTTGCTCGCCGAACGTCTCTCACAGGACGCCTCGCATCAATGACATCTTTGTTCCGGAGACTGAGAGGAAACTCGCACTTCACCGCCCAGCTAAGTGTATAGGCCCTTTTCACAACAACCGTTTTAAGGTGGTAAAGCAGGAAGTAAAGCAGGTGTAACAAATGCCACGAATGATGGTTCCATTCCATTTATGTGTTCCAGTGCCAGGGCCCTCATTAATGTCATTGGTTACACCTGCTTTACCACCTCAAAATGGTTGCTGTGAAAAGTCCATCAGTGTGTGTGTTTTCCACAGGATGGCGAGGACATGTCCCTCCTTTCCCCAGGATGGCGAAGGCATTGATACTATTTAGGCTATACATGGGCATGGGGGGAATTCAAAATACTGTAAAAGATTCAGTTTTTGAGATACAATTCTGAGATTTTGCACACTTCAACTACTGTGACAGCAAAATCTTAGTAGGGTTTAATTTGTTTTACAGTTTTTGCAGTTTTGCGGTCTTTAGACTTCATACAGTAATTGGCCATAGGTTGCAGTGTACCAAAGTTTCTCCTCACTTGGCTTGGCTTGGTCTATGGCTTTCAAAATAAATGTTTAGCTCTTACAAACTGATATTCCTTGTATCAAGACGAAGAGCTCTGTCAGAGTTAGAAAATACTTTAAAATGTAATAAAGAAGAATATACCGTAATAAGATAGTTTTTTTTTTCACATTTGAAAGGCCCAAAAAAAGTTGCATACAGTAGAATACCATAGATAGAATAATGGAACTTGGTGTCTCACCTGACATGTCCGACCAGCTCAATGAACTTGTGGCTAGTGAAGTAGGCGGTGAGCTCCGACATGTGGCTGAGGACGGAGCAGACCCCGAACAGCGTGGTGCTGCCCCCTAGGTCCTCCAGGTGCCAATACAGGAAGGTGAACACGAAGCCGTAGCCAAAGCCCATGAACCAGGCCACGAACAGCACCGAGCTGTAGCGCACGCTGCACATCAGCCGCAGCAGGTCACTGTAGTGGAACTCCGGAGCCTCCGAGTCTTCCGAGCCTCCGGGCGTCCGGTCCGACACACCCGACTCGGGCGACGCCTCCTCGGCCGCGGCTTCCGTCAGCTCCTGCCGGTAGTCGCCGCCTTTCTCGAAGTAGAACTGCGTGGCCACGACGAACGCCACGCCCATCAGCACGCCGAAGACGATGAAGGCGATCTGGTAGTTCTGGTGGTCGGGCTCCTCGCAGCCCTCTCCCTGGATCAGCACGGTGACGTGGGTGTGGTCGATCCAGATGCCCACCAGCAGCATGGCCAGCCCCCAGCCCAGAGAGCCCCACATGCGCTGTAGGCCGTAGCGGTCGCGCGCCTTGCCCAGGTACTGCAGGGTCACCGTGTCCACGATGGTGACGGCCGGGGCGGAGAAAAACTCCCCCACGATGATCACCAGCAGGATGAGCAGGAAGATGGTCTCCACCTGGTCCTGGTTGTAGATGATTTGGCCGTCTTTGGCTTTGGTTGGAGTGGGGGGGGTCTTGGTGGCGGGGGCTATGGTGGTCACGGTAGTGTTTGGCGTTAATTGGGTGGTGTCGAGCGGCTCAATGGGAGTCGATGTGGCGTTGGCGTCTGCGCTTCGCTCATACCTGTGGCGCTTGCTGTGGGAGGTCTCAGAAGCAAAGGAGCTGAGAAGCCCGTGAAGCTGGAGGAAGTGGTCCAGGCTGCGCCGCTGTCTGGTGTGGTTGGTGGAGTTGCTGGGTTGCGTTGCATTGCCGGGGGGAAGAGTGGTTAGCGCAGGCGCCGTGGTCGTGCTTCCCCTCTCCTTGCAGCTCATCTGGGCCGGTCTGACAAAGCCGATGCCGCTGTTGAAGAGCAGCCAGCACAGCACCGAGAACAGAAGCACCGCCTTGCCCTTCTTGAAGCGGTCGGCCACCACACCCCAGAACGGCGCGCTGCAGAACTCAATAAAGTAGCGAATGCCGACGAGCAGTCCGCTGCGACTGGCCGACATGCCCAGCTGCTTGTAGTACACGGCCAGCAAGGGGTGCAGCGAGCCGTAGGCGGCATAGAAGAAGAAGTAGAAGATCTTGGAGATGAGGAGGTGGCTGTTGACGCGGAGGCACATCCGCTCACAGCAGTCCAAAGAGTCGGGCTGCGAGGGGGAGGGGCCAGGTGCCGCGGGGAGTGTGGTGGTGCCGGGGGGCGTGGCCGAGCCCGAACTGTCCGCCGTCGAGTCATCTGGAGACGGAGCGTTGAACACTTCGGACAGGACATACTTCCTCTTCTGCTCCTCCTCATCGTCTGTCAGGATGGCAACTTTGTCGTCAGCTGCCATATCTGCAAGAAAAAACACAATGGTGGAATTTGGTACCGCACTGGACTGGACTCCCTTCCCCTCTCCTGCTCTCTCCTCTTGCTCCTCCCCACCTCCTATACCCTCCCCACCCCATCACTCTCTCACATTCCCCCTGCTATTCTCCCTTCTCCTGCGCTCTCCTCTGCTCTCCCCTCATTCCTATATTTTCTATATTATCAATTGTTCAAATGTTATCTTTATTCTGTATATTCTTGTTACTGTGTGTTAGCTAGAATTAGCTAGACATACTTTCTGTGAAGCCCTCTGAGACATGCTTGTGAATTAGGGCTATATAAATAAACTTGACTTGACTTGACTTGACATTTCATCTCCCTCTCCGGTCACACCTCCACCACCTCCTCTGTTACGCAGGGTGACCCCCAAGGCTCAGTCCTTGGCCCTCTTGTCCAGTCCCCATTGGTCACATCATCCGCAAATTCAACCTGGACTTTCATTGCCATGCCGACAACACGCAGATCTACATCAGCACACAATCCACTCAGAACCCACCACTCGCCCACATCGAAACCTGCATACGGTATCTGCAATAAAAACCTGGATGACCCACAAATCCCTCCAACCTAACAGCAATAAAAATGGAACTCCTTCTCATGGAAACCAAAGCCACACTCAGCAAAACTGGACCCATCACACTCACCATTGACGACACAATCATCACCCCCCCCCCCCCTGGCTCGCAACCTTTGGCCAGCACATCACACCTGTCCTCCAGTCTCTCTACTGGCATCCAATCAAACAACGCATCAACTTCAAATTAGCCCTCCTCACCTTCAAAGCCCTCCACAGCCTGGCCCCGCATACCTGACTGACCACCTCCTCCCAATAGAGACACTGCAAAACGCGTCATCATTCAGAAGCCACGCCCAAGACGGGGGAAAACACAAGGAAGCACTGCCTGAGGACAGCAGCTAGCAAAACAAACCGCGGCTAACCAGGGCGAACGGAGGAACTCTCGTCAGATATAAATAGTTTTGCAGGGTTTTACAGGGATTTGGACCGTTTTCTTTTTAGATAATGTCTAAAGATTATTTCAGTACACTTCCTCCAACGGAGGGAAAATCGAGAAAATGAACTCAGTTGGCCTGGAGCAGTGTCCCTTTTCATTGCCCAAACAACGCTGGATAAACAATCCCACACAGTGGCCTGAAGTGAAATACTATGACTATGACTGTGCAGCCCACCACTCAACAGCTTTTAGGCATGTTTCAATTAATGAAAATAACGCCGGTGTAACGTCAGACAGATGGCATCAGATGCGCTGGCGTTCTCCTATGTCACGTAGTTGCACACAAAGATCGTATAAACGGAAGATGAACCCAGCTAAATCCACATTTTCTTCTCGCCAATTCTCAATGGCTTCCTTGTTTTGCTTGGGAGTACAAGAAAACTTTAATTGGTGATTTTTTACATTTGTTGTGTGCGCAGCCCACCACACAACAGCTTTTAGCTATGTTTAATTCAAGGAAAATGACGCTGGTGAATGGGAGTGAACGGACCGATTTCCCCCATGATGGGCGTGGCCTATTTCTTGCAGTGTCTCTATGGGAGCCCTCCATTCTTCATTCACTTTCCCGCTCACTGCTCCACCATCCAAATTCCGCAGCTTTGGCGATTGAGCTTTCTCCAGAGCAGCCCTCCGTCTTTGGAACTCCAGCCCCTGTCCGAGACTCACCCTCACTCACCATGTTCAAATCCCGCCTAAAAACCTACCTGTTCTCACAAGCATACAACCTCCCCTAGTCCCTACCCATAACCACCTCTATCCGCCCCTCCCTACTCCCTCTCTCCTTTTCCCTCTTGTCTAGATTAAAATGAAAATGCATAATGGCCCTAGATAAGGAAATGAGTGGAGTCACACAGCAGCTGGGCGGTTACAGCAGGCAGGGAGGAACAGCAAACACAGGGTGTAAGGTTCAGACTTCGGCCCCACCACGCCTCTCTACAGACAAGACAGCCATGACTTTGAGATTTGGATTATGCAGAAGTTCATATTTCAATTTTGGCAGAGATGGAAACACACATCCTTTAAATGTAGAAGTACAGTTATATTACTTGTGTGTAAAAAGGAGTACAGATTTTGTCCCACTGATGATGTCATAGGAGGCATTGTGACATCACTGATGACGTCATCAGTAGATGCCGCATTTCCGTGCATTAATGTGGACGAACCGGGCAACGGATTTCAAAATGGGTGCCGGCATTGAAAGCATGCATGACTCATAATAGTTTTGATAACATACTTTCAGTCACTCAGTGGCGGTTTGAGCCCTTTACTCAGCAAGCTGTAGCCTACGTTTGTATAGCCTATAGCCAGAGAGAGAAAAGAGCGCAGGCCACCAATCACAGATGACCATACATCGAGCTCCACCAATCAAAGACATCGGTATTACATTGTCAAATTGTGGGTGGGAATGATTTTTTTTCTATTTCTATTTATTTTTTATTTTGTACACAAAAATAAAATAAAAATAGTCATTTTTACTGGGGTCTGTACTCTGTACCAAACAAGCATGTTCCCTTACGTCTGGAGAATATAATTTGTAGGCCGGGACATCTCTGTAGCACCACAATGCTTCATTTAATGCTGTTGTGACACATTTTTCCTTTATCAAATAATTGTAGGCTCCTGCAATTTGGATATTGCACTTCGCCATATGTCTGATACATAAAAAAAACAGCCACGCATAAAATGGGATATTTAAATGTTGGCATCTTGAACCACAACATTAATAAAGCAGTTGATGTGTTTGTGGAAAGTTGACAGTTATACGAGAAATGCCTGTGTGATAAACAATCTGGGACAGTGATGTGATCATTGCTGTAGTCTAGAATCATGAACTTGTTTGTATTATAGGTGAAGAGATAACAGAGAATGGACAGCCAATCCAACAACTTGCTGGCCCAGTTCTACCTTCAAATTAAATCATTTCAAATTAAACTCCTAATTTTGCTGGGGACCCCGTAGAGCCCCTTAGGTCTCCTAAAGGTCCCCTGACGCCAGTTTTGAAACCACTAATTCTACTCCAGTATGGTCAACTCAAAACAGTCATTTTCCACATTGTGATCACTTCCATTGTACAATGGACCTCCTAGGGAGCCTTCAGCAACCACCTAGAGAGGGTCCCTGGGCCACAGTGTGGGACCCACTGGGGCCAGGGTCTGGGGCTCGACTGCTTTTGACATCTGCCACTGACTGTCCTATAGAGTGCCAAAGTCACACCCTCTTCCGCGTTAGGCATACGAACCAAGGGATTTCGTCCGACATTCATTTTTCAATGTAGCCTACATTTTGTAAAATGCGTTAAAAATCATTGTACTTGGTCAAACCCAGCAATTCAGTTATATTTAGAATCAGGAGAGACCTTAGAACATTTCACTCAGACCAAAACTAAAAACTAAAGTTAAATTTCACTTTTCTTTTCTTTTTAGCTTTTGGTCCGAGTGAAATGTTCTATGGTATCTCCTGAGTCTAAATATAGCTGAATCTCTTGGTTTGCCAAGTAAATCTATTGTAGTCTATAGGCATTTTACGAATTGCAGATGGAAAAATGAATGGCGGATGAAATCCCTTGGTTCGTATGCCAACCCCGGAAGAGGACGTGACTTCGGCTCTCTATGCGGAAGTGTATGACGTGCATTAGGCTACTTCAGTCTGACTCTGTTTTAAAGAAAAAACATCAAACTGAATGGATTTAGACGGAGAAAATTAGCAGAGGCGACTGGAGACAATGTTGCTGATTTTAATTTGATTTTTGAGAGAATAATAAGCAATAATAACAATAACAAGCAGGTGCTTACAGGAAACGACTGCTTTCATTTACTGGAAGCCAAACAGTCATGAAGCACATCAAGAAAAGGCTGCACTATAAATTACATTGCATTTTAATATGAATTCTCTTACCTGCTCAAGTCACCGCTCCCATTAAAATATGACTACGCAATTTCTCGGTTATTTATCTCTGTCCGGTGAGGCATTTCGTGTAGAAAACAAATAATAAAAAATAAAACAAGTTCAATAGGCCTATTGCTTTTATTTTACAATTAGGCCTATTAAACTGTATCTGTTCATGTTTAATTAGAGGGAGATAAAATGACCCGGCTCGAGTTTTATTATGAAGAACAACAGAAGCGTCTGGTCAGACCGGTTCCAGCTCCCACCTGTCCTGTCTGCGACACCAGCGTCAAGTTAGCCACAGCATACTGCTTTGTTTCCGGGTACAGTTTTCACAATAAAATAATAAAACAAAGAATGTGTGAGGATTAGTATGTTGAATTGTGTGTTTAAGCCATGAAATTATGATTTAAAAAAATCTAGCCTTGACCCTGTATAACTGTTGCAAAATTACACTTTTAGCTTTTTTTTTTAAGATCTCACATTGCTATTGCAACCTCCAAATTCTTACAAGCAGCGGTGTAGGCTAGTTATTCCAGTGGTTTCACATTACATTATAATAATTTTAGTAGATCTATTTTAACAGCCGGAGCTTCATTCATAGACAATCTAATAATTTCAGCAACTATTTATTTTGAAAACATCCGGTAATACTTCTGGCTGAATCTTGGTGTTGCGACGCAGCTGGGCAGCAGCTCTGCCCATGACGTCTCAAGTGCCTCAATTAAAGGGGAATCTTCACAATGAAAACCTGTTGTAATTGTAACCCTATAGTATTTTTTTTAAATGATACTATACAACTATTATATTAAAACTACATCGATATGTAGAAATATGATAGGAATTTTAATGATGCTAAAGTCAATATAAACTCAGTATGAATACATGAAGGAATATTATAGGAATCAAAAAATTTAAGCACATAGGTTACTCACTATACAGACACACATGACACACATGAGTTCCTGTAGTGATATTATAAGATTACTATAGGTTACATATAGGCTATTAGTGACTGATTACATTAGGATTACATAAGGCTTTGCAAGCAGGATGCCTGTGTGCGTTATTGACAGACAGACAGACACACACACACACACACACACACACACACACACACACACACACACACACACACACACACACACACACACACACACATTGTATGGCCTCTACGTTAGACCTAAATAAACAAAGAGGTGGAGGTGACATGAGTGCACACATAGGCCTACATGTATGACACACATTATGGTTAAATGTCCAATTAGGCATACAGAGAAATCTACACCCTTGTGAAAAATTACTGTTGTAATCCTACAGTCAATTTTAGAGGGATGCTGTAGGCTACAAATATCAGAGCAAAACTAAAAGGTAAAGTCCACATACTGTAGGCAGAGGTCTACTCCTATTAGTGGTACTGTAGGCCTACATAGGAGATATAACAGCCGTATTTAGATATAACAAGTATTTGCAAACCCCCTTTAGTTAAAAATTCAGTGCAGTAAAGTTATATTCCCCTATAGGAAGCACTGCAGTCATCCAAGTTTCAATAAAACATTTGATCATATACTGTGATCAGTGTGATGTTATTTTTTTCAGCAATAATATGAAACATTGATAGCCTACATTCATTTTCCATTCAAAAATGTAAAAACTTCCCTCAGATAGCAGTCAGACGGGGAAAAAAAGTCACATCCCATATTTTGCACACTTTAATCCGTAGGCTATATAAACATCACAGTAGCTTCCGTTTATATCTCATCATCACTTCCATTAATCCGCCCCACTAGGGTGGAGACTCTGGGGATGATGCGCCACTTGTCCTCTTCTTCCTATACTCCTACCACTTACTCTGGAGATGATGCGCCACTTGTCCTCTTCTCCCTACTTATACTCCCACCGTTTAGCCTCAGCCAGGAACGATCACTGATGGCTACATGCTCCTCAGACATAAAATGACTAGGAATCTCACACGCTTTGCGTGCGAGATTCCCGCCCTGCAGCTCGCCAAGCTGGCCCTGCAGCTCACATTTGCAGCTCGGCTGCTGCGCGGCCTTGCCTGCAGCTCGGGTGCTGTGTGGCCAATGAGACCAGCATCACTGATGATGTCAGATTTATGACATTTACTGATGATGTCACAGTGGGATTTATGACATCACTGATGATGTCACAGTGGGATTTATGACATCACTGGGATTTATGACATCACTGATGATGTCACAGTGGGATTTATGACATCACAGTGGGACAGAGAAACAAACAGACAGAGCCACAGCTCCCATTTATATACTGATGATAGGGAAACAGTGGATGGATAAATCCAGAAGGAGGTGGTAATGCAACATAAATGATGCCAATTGTAAAACACCACAGAAGAAGAAACACTGATGGCATCACAATTGCTCAAGTGACATCACTGATGACATCATCACTATTGACATCACAATCATAACTGAACCACACCGCCACACCGAACCCACAGACACCACTTAGCCAATTTTAACTAAAGAAGATAAGAAGTGAATGGAGGACAAAAACTGTCCTTAGGGGGACTGATGTAGGTATTTTGACTACAGTGACAGGAAGTGTTTCTAGCATGAAGAGTGTTACACTTTTGTAAAAGGATTAGGGACTAGAAATCTCAAAATGGTCGCTATGTGAATCTAAAAAAAAAATTGTCCTTAGGAGGACACGAGGGTTGTAAAAAGTAATAATCTCCATTATCGGCTTTTAAGGTATAGGAACAACAAATCATTTGACTGTTTCGGTTGCACAAAATTACATCCAACTCACTTTTTTCCAAACCAAACAGTATAAAAATGATCAGAGCTGTTATACTGTCTTTTTGTGGCATTGCAGGCTATTATGGTCATCATTAACTTTTTAAACAAGAATCTACATTACGTTTGTCTACTAAAATTATTAAAACCTCTTAAAGTGCCATATTAACATTCATAGAGCCAAAACTAAACCGCTTTAGAGATGCTGGACAAACAGCTTTCAGCCTGCTTTATAATCCCCGCTCTCCCCGCTGGCTGGTGCAAATTGCATTATGGGATACTTGGCTGTATGTGTGCAGTAGAGTATGCTGTCAATTTATTTGTCATACTGTATGCTACTATGAATGCTATACTGTACTATACTATACTGTACTGTACTGTACTGTACTGTACTGTGTACTATAAGTACATTAGCTGGTTTCGGTTACAACCAGGGCCGATTTTACACTTCATGGGCCCCTGGGCTATTCATCTCTGCAGGGCCCCCCCCCCTGTTGGGCGCCGCCGAAAAAAAATTTGAGTGTTTTTTTTTTACCTTTTTTAGCCGTATTTAAAGGAATATCTCATTTTAAATCAACATTAGGATTATACTGTTGTGATGTCATTATTCAGTATCTTCTCCTTTTCTCACTAACTTTCATGTCACCACCTGCTCTCCTGTCAGCATTCTAACTTACAAACACAAACTGTAGGTTTAGCCATCATGTTCTTTCATAAACAGCCTGATTGGAAAGAAAACATTTGTAGCGAAGCTTGTGGGCTTGCTGGGGGCGAAGCTTTTGGGCTTGCCTCGTGAAGTGTGCTGGATCGTAGATGAGGGCTCACGGGCCGTGATCGGTCAGAATCACAGAGACGTCGGTCCTCGGACGCGGTTGAAATACCACTCGTGACCTGGCTGGTTGTAAGGCAGTCGGTCACCAGGGCCTGGCTGGTTAAGACAGCCAGGGTTCAGCTTGGGTTCGGATCTGGTCGTGGTTAGGGTAGACATTATGAAGTAGAATAGAGAGAAGTAGGAATACCGGAAGGTATATAGCGTCACAGAACACTTTGTTTATATCCCCGCATTTGTGATGTCACAACGTCCAGGGAGCTATGACATCATCGGTGTTATGTCTGACATCGCCGATGACCTCACAGGTGAACTCTATGCTATGACATCATCGGTGACCCCGTAAAGTCCCGTCTGCCATCACAGTCAGCCTAGACCGCCTGACGTCGCCGATGACCTCACAGGTGAACTCTGACGTCATCGTTGATGATGTCACGGTGGTGTCATCGTCATTACGTCGTTGGCGTGCAGGTTTGTGGGCATCGACTGCCCCAAGAACAGGCCTGACGGTGGGCCATTATGGACCCTTTTCTACACATTGCCACTGAGATGTCACAACAAGCACTTTTATTATTATTATTTAGTATTTGTTATTGCTGTTATTATTACAGTGCACACACACATTCTCACAATTATTGCACAAATCAATCAAGCAGTATTCAAGTCTGTTCGTACCTGAAATGTCTTCTTCCTGACTTTTGCCGTGGCAAAGCGTTTGACTAGAGTGGTGAAGTCCAATGTTCTAACAATGTCACTTTCCAATGACATCAATGTCAAGTGGGTGAGCCTTTCTTGTCCCATTGTAGACCGTATCCTGTTCTTGACAAGCCCAAGTTTTGAAAAGGAGCGCTCTCCAGAGGAATTTGTTACAGGGAGAGTTAAGTAAATCCTGAAGTCAATATCCACATTTGGAAAAACTGATGACAGGTTCCTCTTCCTTATTATTTGAAGTGCCGCACACTTTTATTGTCTTTGTTTTTGATGAATTCTTTGAATTGCACTATTTCATCTACAAATTAGGGAGCCCTCTCACAGGGTTCCATGTCGTTGTTCCGACCTCTCGCTGTTCCGACCTCCCCTCTCCCAGCCCCCATGCCTAAACCTAACCTCCCCCAGACCCTAACCCAAAACCTAACCTCTCCCACCCCCACGCCTAAACCTAACCTCCCCCAGACCCTAACCCAAAACCTAACCTCTCCCACCCCCCACGCCTAAACCTAAGGTCGGCATTGCGAGTGGTCGGCATAGCGGGTGGACACCCTCTCACAGTGGATGTTATTACTCTGCAAAAAAAATTGAATGGCGTCAGTAAAAAAAACATTTTTTGCGAAGACCCTGGACAGGGGGCCCAAAAAAAACCCATCAAGGGTCCCCAATTTTTTTTTTTTTTTTTTTTTTTTTTTTTTTTTTTTGGCCCCTTGATGTCCCGGGCCCCGGGCTTCAGCCCGGGTAAGCCCGTTGGTAAAATCGGCCCTGGTTACAACCTATGTGTTGCGCGTGATTGATAGGTCGCCTATCCAGTGATCGCGCAGCTCGCCGATCACAGACCAATAGCAGGCGGAGCTGCGGCTCTGGGAAACCCCATGTCTCGTGCCGTCTCGCATGAGCTGCGCAAGAACGCCAAGATGGCGATGGCCACTCTCCCATATAGTCTTCAAAACGGGAGACCAAAAACCAATGGGTGATGTAATAACCAGGTAATAGCTGTGGTAGTTTGTGTGTAATAACCCTGAATCAGGGCTGCAAAAAATTTAATTTAATTTAATTGTATGGTAATATTAGATTAAATGTAGCCTTGTTGTGTTGACACTGACAGTACTGGCAGCAACCCATGTTAGGAGCTTGCCCAGGGGTGGAGGCGGGATTCGATCCACCGATCTCCCGTTTACGAAGTGCACACGCTAGCTGGAAGCCCAAGAGAGCTAGCTCTGGGGGCTCGTCCAGGTAATCCCTATGTCTCTAGATGTTTGGTTTAATCTATTATTGACATGAAATTAAGTGGAAACAGGAACTTTGGCATTTTGCAGCTACCACAGCTATTACCTGGTTATTACTTTCTACATGATATTACCTAATTATTATCACACTATTACCGCCCTATTACCATGTTGTTACCGAGCTGTAATGTGAAGTGCTATTGAAAAGTGAAAGGAAAGGAGTTTGGAGAGACTATTGGGATTCATCCCAGGTCAGTTGTGCTCCTCATCGGACACGTCCCCCTGCTGCGTCCAGTGCTTCCCGCTCTTCCTCAACTTTCTCTTCCTCTCGCCCATCACCATGGCACCCAGCACGGTGATCAACACGGTAACGGTGATGATGAGCACGGTGACCGTCTCCGCCATGCACAGTTCTGTGTCCAACAGCCGGGAGCCAATCAGGACGGAGGGGTCGGCGCATGACAGGTTGGTGTAGTCATCGAGGAAGAGGCGTTGTATGCTCCGCAGCTTCCAACAAAAAGGGGATTGTCGTTAATGAAAAATAACGAAAATAACGAAAACTAGGTGTGAAGAAAACACATTTTCGTTAACTGAAAAGAGTACTGCAGGGAATAGGGATATTTTTGTAGGCCAACCCAGACGTCCCTGGATGTTCCTTTGTATCAAAGTCAATGGGATTGTTCTATGGGAATTTCGATTACAGTAAATGCCTGAAATAAGCGTAAATGTGATTTTTAAAACTGGATTCTCAGAAAACGCTTCAAAAGTAATAAAAGTGGTCCTCGTTTGTGAAGATTATGTGGCTGAACAGAACACAAACTTCACTGTTTCATTAACTTGTGTTAACCACAGACCTTATTTCATGCATTTAACCAAAAGCCCCATAGTAAAATCCCATTGAATTTGAGACGAGGGGACCAGAAGTGCTAGGATCCAGGTCTTCCAGACTCATGTGACTCAGTACCTGTGGTACCCTGTGGTACCCTGTGGTACCCTGTGGTATAATAACCAAATAAATAAATAAATAAATAAATAAATAAATAAATAAATAAATAAATAAATAAATAAATAAATAAATAAATAAATAAATAAATAAATAAATAAATAAATAAATACAACTGTAGCTATTGTGTGTTTACAAAATCAAATAAACAAAAATGATAAAGAACATTTATTTAGTCTTTGTCAGTTTATTTCCTACATAAGCCTACAGTAGTATTTTGGGTGGATTCTGCTTAAAGGATAATTTCAGTTTCTTTTTTCAACCTGGATCAACCCTATTCTCCACACTGTATGTGTCTAAGCTCATCATGACATAATTTTTTCAAATTGGTTGATTACTCACCGAGATAGCCTTGTTTACAGCTCTAGCAATATCGTCAGTGTAACCCAGTCGGGCAATTGTGCACCGTTATTCCACGTTAGCTAAAACTGCTTGTTTTGCTGCTGGGAGACTCAAACTGTCATTATAGTGTCAATGTTGGCAACATGGAAACGACTCTATAATGTACGTGAATATTATTCTCCGGGGTTTACTGTCGGGCAGGGAAAATGGGCATATGAAAGAACAGGGGAATCCTCTGTGTTAACACAGTGCAAGCTTCCCTGCCTCTAGCTGTCTGTGATGTCATACATAGGCATTGTGACATCATTGTGACATCACTGATGATGTCATCAGTGAGACACACACACACACACACACACACACACACACACAAGAGCGACTGAGGGAGAGAGTAGAGGGGGAGAGAGACTGAGGGAGAGGGAGATAGAGGCGAGGGAGAGAGGGGAGAGATAGAGGGAGACAAGTGCGACTGAGGAAGAGGGAGAGAGGAGAGGGAGAGAGGGGGAGAGACTGAGGGAGAGGGAGAGAGAGAAGAGAAAGAGGGGGAGAGCCAGAGGGAGAGAGAGGGAGACTGAGGGGGAGAGAGAGAGGGAGCCATTGCACGTGCGCCAATACGACAGGCGAGGCCACACAACAGCCGAGCTGCAGGGCGGGAGAGACCTAGGAATCGAACACGCGTAGCTCGCGAGATGCCTAGTAATAATAAACTAACACTGAAACTAATACAACTAAACTAAGAATTATCAAAAACTAAAGACTAAACTAAATTAGGAAACCTGCTTCAAAAGCCACTTAAAACTAAACTGAAAATTAAAACAAAAAGTCAAAATGAAATAAAAATAAAGACTAATGAAAATAGTAAAACTATGCTAACCTTGCGGAACTCCCTCTGCAGGTCGCAGTCGCAGTGCCAGGGGTTGGCATCTAGCAGCACATGGGTGCTGTAGGTGTGGATGGAGAGGAAGGTCTTGAAGTTGACAGCGGTCAGCTTGTTGTGAGCCATGTTCAACAGAGCCAGGCTGGTGAGCGGCTTGAAGACGCCAGGCTGGGGGAGGAACGGAGGGAGATACATGGAACGGCGTTACATCATTGTTACGACCCAGGGAATCATAATCTATCTGTGTGTATTTGTATCCTGCTGTGTTGTTTTCTCCCTCCCTGCCTGAGGTGGAGCTGTCCACCCCTTGTGTGCTCTTATGAGTTCTTACTGCAGGTGTGGCTGCCTCTGTCTGTCTTCTTATAGCAGCATCAGTCAGACAGACTGATGCTGTTATAAGAAGACCACCTCTGTCTGACTGATGCTGTTATAAGAAGACCACCTCTGTCTGACTGATGCTGTTATAAGAAGCCCACCTCTGTCTGACTGATGCGGTTGCCCTCCAGGTTGAGAAGTTCCAGGGAGCGGAGCATGGAGAAGGTGCCTGCACTCAGGGCCGTCAGCCGGTTGTCCTGCAGGTAGGGATGGAGATTGGTCACTTTTATTGATTGATACAATTTTCAAGACTGCTCAATGATCCGAGTCTTTATCGATACCACTATCCATACTTTTCTATTATTTGGTGGAAAGACAAGACGGCAATACATTTTTAACAGAACTGGTATTGCTTTTATTGCTTAACTGTGAGTCTGGGACTGATTTCTGAACAGAATGACATTTGCCAATAGCCTGGTGAGGCAATTAAATTCCACTTTGTTTAGGGTAACGGCGGTTGGCAGGCACTTAAATTGAATTAAACATTTTGATCACTGTATGTTTGTGCACTAGTGATTTGAGGTAAATGACATGACTCGTCTTCCGAGACAGACTATTGAATCTTGATAGCCGTATCGATAAGCTCAGACATTATTGATTTTAGGGTTTTGAGAAAATATCTATCGATACCGATTGCGATGCACATCCATACCTGCATGTGGAGCTGTCTCAGGGAGCTCATGGAGCTGAAGGAGCGGGTGTGGATGGTGCGGATGGCGTTGCTGCTCAGGTTGAGCCGCTGCAACCCATCCAGGTGAAAGAAGCTGCGGCTGTCCAGGGCGCTCAGGCGGTTGTGAGCTAGCTGCAGCTCTCGCAGGAACCCCAGGCCCACGGAGAAGCCCTCACTCAGGGACGAGATCCGGTTCCAACTCAGGTCCAACCTCTGAAGGAACTCCAGCTGAGAGAAGGAGCCGTCCTCCACAACACTAATAACAACAATAACAATTAAAGCTGCAAACAGCCTCAATAGGTATTCACACTGCAGTGATGATGTCACAATGTCTATGATGTGATGATGAGGATTATGTTGTCCTTGGCTTATCTGCATTGTTTGTTTGCACATTCATTAAAAAAATGGTGATGATGTCACAAGGAAGGAGGGAGGAGGTCCCCAGGGGGGACGGGAGAGGAGAATTTAAAACCCCCAGAATAAAGCCAGAATGAGATGGTAAATGCAACATAAAGGATGCCAACTGCCATAAAACACCACAGAAGAAGAACAATGATGTCACAATGGCTCTGTGAGTGGCCTAAAAAGGCCTAAAAACTAAAATATCGCTGTAGTTTGCCCCCCGTGGGCGGATTTCTTAATTTTTCAGCCAGACGATGGCTTCCACCCCTGCACTGACATCTGTTAATGGAGGACCCATTCACGAAGGTGAAGGCGCGTTGCTCAGGAGGGATGAGGAGCGGAGGAACATGAGACAAGGCGCAACAGCCAAGATTGAGGAGGTGTGAGAAACACCGGAAACTTGAAAGAATTAGAAGAACCAGGTCTAGAGTGAGACCATCCAACTGTGAGAGGCAGCAATGTGCCGCAAGGCATCCAGTCTGTCGGAAAGCCATTAGAAGAAGAAGAAGAAGTGTGCCCGTGTAACTGTGCGCCATCGGTTCTCCAATAACACTTTATTTATAAATATTTATAGTTTTGTGGTGCTCAACTCTTCAAAAAAGAAAAAAGAAAAAAAATCCAACAGTAATGTCTCTTTCCAGAAATCATGACGACGTTGTTGTGAGCAGTTTCATACAGGAACTTTTTTTGGAAACATGCTTAATCACTTGGAGTGGAGCATTTTAATGTGAGGATGAATGGGAACGACGTCACTTCTGAGTCACTGCCTCAAGTAGCCATTCAAGGAACTACAGCTTTCAGGATTACTTCTGCGAATTCCTCTGAAAAAACCCAGAGCTAGCCCAATGACTACAATGATTCAGTGCCTTCTGATGACCTCACTGGTCCATACTTAAATCAACTCTCACAATAACTGTTCAACTAAATGAATGTCTGCAAAACTGTTTATGGATGTGCGAGATCATGTGCAAAATCAATTGGCTTTGTTCTTCTGTGAAGTTGTCCTTTAAGTTGAAAGAATGGTTGAACCACCTGATGTTGTTGTTCTGTAGCAGCAGAACGCGGAGCTTGCGGATCATGCTGAGGGCCCGCTTAGGGATGAGTGCGATGCGGTTGTCGGACAGGTCCAGCAGCTCGGTGGAGGCCGGGACTCTGCCTGGCAGCTGGGTGAAGAGCGCCCGCGAGCAGATGGCAAACTTCAGGTCGCCTCGACACTCACAGCCCTGCTCGCACCAGCCGCCATGAGACTTAGAGGACGCCTCCATTGCTACAAGGAGGAGAACCAACAACTCCTTCATGGCTCCACAGCTCTCTGAAAGAATCACACAGGAGATTATAATTAAATGGTCTTCCTTAGAGCTTCACCCCATTTACACCTGGGCCCAGTTGCACAAAGCACCTTAGGTTAAGATTTCCCTTAGAGTCCGAGTTAAGGTGTCCATGAAATAGAATCGGCTGCACAAAACACCTTTATCTTCTCCATAAGTTAAACATTTTAAGGAAAATATAAGCACAAAATTTAAGGGTGTTTTGTGCAGCCGATTCTATTTTATGGACACCTTAACTCTGACTCTAAGGGAAATCTTAACCTAAGGTGCTTTGTGCAACTGGGCTGGTTTTTAAATGCAACCTGTACATACAGGTTGCATTTAAAAACCAGGTGTAAATGGGGTGAAAGAGATCTGGATACAATGTGAGCCAGACTACCTCCAGATGTGGTCAGGCAGATCTGATCACATCCTGATCACGGTGCGTTTACACCTTGCATTATCATGCATTTTTCCTTATCCAGATAACATCCAGATAACGTATCTGGATACAGGTCACATTTTAAAACCAGGTGTAAATGGGGTGTAGCTGCTTTGTAACCATAGACCTGATGGATGTGGCCACTGTGCGTCAGTCTGTGACGTCACCCATTGCTTTGTGGACTTGTTTGAAGCCTTGAGTTTAGCATTTTCTTTCACCATCTTGAGCCATAACTGACCATATTTGGACCTAACGGAGTGCGTTGTTGGATTTTGTGCAATCTGGACACATGCATAGTCATAGCACCACCTACAGGCAACACAAAACGTGGTTTATCTCGAGTACCTTTAGTCCTAATGACTTCAAACCTGGCGAGTACGCTGCCGGGAACCTGACAGAGTGTGGTGCCGAATTTCATGCAATTCGGACATGTGCATAGTCATAGTGCCACCTACTGGCAACACAAAACGTGAATTATCTTGACAACTGTTCATCCAATCAACTCCAAACTTGGTAGCCTGGTATCCAGCCCCATATGGGTCAACACTCCATATGGGTCTGGATGCAAGCTCATCCACTGGAGGTTATTCAGGATAGATGCTGTCCGGGGTGTCTGATCGGCTGGTCGATGTAGGCGGACTAATCTAACTTTACCGATGATGCATTACAGAGCGCTCCTAGCTAGCTGTTAGCTACGTTAGCTCACACACACACACACATACACACACACACACACGCACGCACGCACGCACGCATGCACACATACAGTACATGCACACACCTGCCTGAGTGACATCACTTCCATCACAAATCGTGACTGACATCGGAACCCACTTAGCGTACTCAATTTTATATTAGATAAGATCACAGTTTGTAACTGTTGCAAGTACATGGGTTACATAATTTGTATATTTTGTCTACTTTTTATAAGGCCAATGTCGCAGTTGAGTTTAGGGTGCATTTATTATTTAGACATTTCATTTGGTACAAGTAATAGTACTTTTATTTTTAAATCTGAGCTCTTATCTTGAAGTCTCTGTGGTTACTTCAAGCCTCGTTAAGCTGCTCTTGCGTGAGAAGACGCTTCAGCAAGCAGCAAACAAGGACAGTTTATGCTGGTCGACAAGGATACTTTAATTTCACTTTAATTTCCTATGTGGACAGTTACAAGCTACCGAGCTAAGACTCAAAGACTATTCCCTTTGTAGCATGCAGCCAAAGTAGGCTATTGTGTTTTGTTGTCTGTATTACTTTGGTAATGTTTTATTCCACATGCTGTGCATGTTATGTGTTTTATGTTAAGCTAGTAACATGGTCTATATTTTCTTGTCAATGTTGTGTCTGTGTGTTTAGTTTTCACGATGGATTTGGAGGGTGGATTAGAAGAGAAGCCTTCAATTAAACCAGTAGCAAGAAAGCCATTTGTGTGCTTTGAGGGAGCCCTTCCGGACACCGATGGTTTTGGTGGAATGCCACTATAGAAAATAGAATGTTGTTGAATGTTTAAAGCCATTTTCTCACATTTTACTTTTAGACGCACAACAGAATACAATTTGCATACTTTTTGCTCTGAGAGAGCTATCCCAGTAATTCCAACAGTTATTGGGGATAGTTCTAATTTATGGAAATGTCAAAAAATGAAAATGTCAAATTCCCAATATGTGAAGGGTTTTTGCAGGCCACCACACAGATACATTATTATAGGGAATGGAGATACAGAAGATAGATAGAGAGATAGATAGATAGAGAGATAGATAGATAGATAGATAGATAGATAGATAGATAGATAGATAGATAGATAGATAGATAGATAGATAGATAGATAGATAGATAGATACTTCACACTAACAAGTCTGAGAACTCAGGAAATTAAGAAACCAGTTAGAACTGCTATTTCTTTGCATGTTTTTGAGTATGTAACAACAAAAGTCATGGAAGGAACATTTGACCAGCTGAACTATCTGAGCAGTAAAATGCAGGTTGGTCTTTCTGCTATTAAATTCATCAGGTTTTCTTCTTACCTGTGTGTCCGTCTATAGCTGCTCAACATCCAGATGGAAACATGGAGAGAGACGCTATTGTACTAGCCTGGAAAACATGAGGTGAGCTACACAGACAGCCTGATGAGAGAGAGAGAGACAGAGAGAGAGAGACAGAGAGAGAGAGAGAGAGAGAGAGAGAGAGAGAGGAGATGAGAGAGAGGGGATAGCTTGTGAATTATTGACCAAGCGGAGGGAGGAGGGGGATGTGGGAGCAGAGGGGAGCTTTAAGAGATTGACTGAGCCAAAGTGGGCCAGTCCAGCAGCGTTTGATTGATTGCAGTCTGGCTGTTTATCTCCAGGATGTGATTTTTTTTAAACCCTTAACGAAAAATATACATATTTTGGGGTCAAGAAGCTTTAGCGTGGAGGTGGGGAGGGAACAGGGGAATGTGGGGGAGGAGAGAGCAGGGAAAGGGAGGAGGTGGGGAGGAAACAGAAGAAGAGGAGAGACAGCAGAACAGGTAGAATATACGGTGGCTGGGCGATATGGTCATGAATAGTCACAAGGGGCAGTGGCTCGAAAGCGTCCATGTTTGGAGAGAAGCCGTGCGGAGGTCGCGCTGCGAGAAAAATCTTCAGGTACGCTGTGCGCGGCCTACGGGGGTCGCGCCCAACACATTGACATCATTTGACGCTCGCGCCCCTCACTCCTCCCCCGCACCTTTCACGGCATGGCGAATATAAAACAAGCTAACACTCCAGTTCAGAGGATTCCAAAGTGGGCCCTTAAGTACATGCGCACAGGTGTGTGTGTGTGTGTGTGTGTGTGTGTGTGTGTGTAAGTTTACATCAGTGCCTGACATAACTTATGATAAGATGATTTATGACATCACTGATGATGTCACAATGCCTCTCATGACATCACTGATGATGTCACAATGCCTATGACATCATTGATGACATCACTTCCGGGTCAAAAATTTAAACGGAGAACATTGCCCACTTGCTCCCTTTTATTATGCTTTAAATGCACGCACGCACGCACACTCACACACACACACACACGCACACACACACACACACACACACACACACACACACACACACACACACACACACACACACACAGACACACACACACACACACACACACACACACACGCACGCACGCACGCACGCACACACACACACACACACACACACACACACACAGCAGAAATATATTTTTTTCTAGACGAGAAAGGAGAATACAGAGTTTCACAGTTTCAGAGTTTAGACTTTATTTACATTTACATTGCATTACATTTAGCATTGTAGTCATTTACCAGGCATTATTATTTAGATAGATTTAGTGGCTTACAAGGAGCACAACGGAAGAATATGATTCAATTCCGATCAGCAAAGATTACAAGCAACCGAGACTAAGAAGGTTAAAGGTCAAGTGTCAGGGCCTTGGTTCTGTGACTAAAACCATTACGTCAGATAAACAGAAAGAAAAGGAAGACAACTAAAATAAGAACTAAGGAGAGATAGAAGGGACTTTTAACAGGTTATGCACAGAAACAAGGTGGAACATGTAAGCCTATATAGGAGGAATCAGCGTGACATCACAACCTGGAGATGCGGAACCCCGCAGAAGTTAATGGTATGAGTTGTGCCAAACAAAACTATAGGCCTACATCACATCGCTTATATTTTTTACATTCTGAGTGAGAGCAGAAGTAGCTCAAGAGTCTGTTGTGTAATATATGTAGCCTATGTTGTGTTAAAGTTGTGTGAACTGTTGCAGTTTTTAAAATGAAGTGAATTTAGTAAACAGCACAGCCGGCTAGCGTGAGACACTCAAGGCTGTCTCCATTAAAGTTATCCGTTTCCCCCCTGTGACGCCGTTTGTTTACCAAAATGCTGATCGGCTGATCCCTCGTATAGCTGGACGGTGTGTCATGTGGGGGACTGCCCCCTAGTCCGATACCTCACGAGTCCGATACCTCACGAGTCCGACACCTCATGGTTTTGGGTTAGGGTCTGGGGGAGGTTAGGTTTAGGCGTGGGGGTGGGAGAGGTTAGGTTTTGGGTTAGGGTCTGGGGGAGGTTAGGTTTAGGCGTGGGGGTGGGAGAGGTTAGGTTTTGGGTTAGGGTCTGGGGGAAGTTAGCCTCTTTTTTCGGACTCGTGAGGTGTCGGACTCGTGAGGTATCGGACTCGTGCCATGGCACCGTCATGTGTTTATATTATAGTATACTTTTATACTAGCCTGGGTAAACCCAGCCTTCAACGTGACGTCACAGGCTATGCCTGTAGCGTAAGTTTCTTTGTGACTGATAGCACATAGAGGTCACGTGGAGGCTGGGTTACCAGGCTACTTTTATACTACTATACTTCTCTAACTATTACATTGGTCTGCACAGCCCAAGACAGATTTATTCTCATATTTCTTTCAAAAAAGTGACACAATACACCATTTAACTCTGAAGGTAGAACCGCCCCACTTCGTGTCTCGTCCTAGATAATTCTAGCTAGCTTGACGCTGCTACAGCAGGCGCAGTCAGCTAGCGATCTGTAACTAACAGTTAGCAGCTAGCACTAGCAGCGATGCTAATGCTAGCCAGAACTCTTGTCTGCTGCTGTTGAATGTAGCTTTGTCTCCCGTGTACAAAACCACCATCTGACACATTTTAATCCCATTTGTTTATGTGACTCTCTTCATGCTTTAGCAAGCCAGCTAGCAAGCTGCAGGCTACAGGTAGCACTGTCTGAGGCTGGTCAGCAAACTGAGTCCTGCCCTGTCTGGTTGGGGGACTGTGGATGCATGTCCCAACTCACAGCGTGTATAAGTGCCACGGCCGACCAATGGTGGAACTTCATTACTCACTGACAGTCGGTGCCGCGTCTATATGCCGATAGCCCACAAGCAGAACCAGATGTGTCGGTGGACCGGCTGGAGCTCCAGCCCTAACCCCTAACCCTACCAGGCTGTTGGCATTGTGGGCTGTCGGCACTGCGGGTGGTTGGCATAGCGAGTGGACCACCCTCATGGTGCATGGCTTTCTGGGTTCTAGAGCTGGCTGCCATGCCGTCCAGCTAAAAAAAAATTAGAAAGGAGGAAATACCACAGATTATGAAAATGAGATTAAAAAAACTGGTTTAGAACAAAATCTCACCTGAAGTTCTTTCAGTTCATGCTGCCTTTTCCTTTCTAAATGATGGCTAGGTGATTTAAACAAGACTAGGCAAGCGTAGTTAAGCCAGACCCGGACTGCTCAACACTCACACACGTGTGTTTCCACAATCAGTCAGTCAGTCTATCAGACAGTCTGTATGTCTGTCAGTCTGTCTGTCTGTCGGTCTGTTTTGTCAGTCAACCCCATGAAACCTTTTTTTTTTGCCAGCCCATTGCAGGTCCGGCAAAAAGGCATTAAGTAGCCTGCGTGGTTTAATGAAGCATTAAAGTGACTCGCTGGGGGATATGCCAAAAACCCACAAATCTTTCAGAATAAAACACTCAGAAAGTGCTGTCTGTATTTCTCCCAGGTTCCAGATGTCAGGTAGTTTGTTCTAACAGTGGGATGACACGGGATGTGATGGATTTAGATAGATGAGCGGACCTGAAGATTACACTAATGCAGTCCAAATCCCGCACCCGGATTAACCACTCCATTCACAGAGGCAGCAGGGAGTTTAGCCTACTTTGCTCTGTCCGCAGCTGGGACTGTCCAGCCTACCTTCAGCTGGAGGTTGAGCTTAGCAGACAGACAGACAGACAGACAGACAGGCAGACATGAGTGCTTCTGAAACTTTTTGAACCAAGTACCACCTCTGATCAAAACAAACCATCCAAGTACCACTGGTACCTGTCCCACAGTTTGAGAACCACTGGCCTAGACCAATCATACATACATTACTGTCCTAAACTAATAGAGTACTGCAGGAATGAGTCCGGAAAACGTAAGGGTTGTGCAACAACCCAGGTTTTACGAGTGAAAGCGAGAGCTCTCACTAATGCTTTAGCACGCATAGTGCACAGACTTGAATGCTCTTACCTTTTATTCCATAAAAGTGAACCTTTCGAACCACCCAGGTGACGTGACGGTGACGTGGAACACCTCAGCCGCACCTGAAGGCATCACCTGGCTGATCCCTGTCTGTGATTGGATGCGACCGTCAGCCATTTTGTGAGCACCCCGCCAGACAGGGAAAACCCCACTCCAAGCATTCAACATTGAGCCAAGTACAGTATATACCCGGACAGCAAGGCTGGATAGTGAGAGCTCTCACTGGGTTGCTGCATAACCCTTACGTTTTACTTCGCTTCAGCTCGAGCTCTCACTAATGCTACCTACAACCGTCCTTGCTCCAACGAAGCACCGCAGTGTGACCTTGCGACCTCCGTCATGGCATAGCGCACGGGAACCCAGTAGGTTTAACGGAGCGGGCCATGAGGCATCCAACTCATGGAGGCTGATAAGACGGCGTGAGCGAACGTCGTGCCTACCACGTCCAGGCTATAATACCTCACGAAGGTGTGGTGGATTGACCATGATGCCACAGCACACATGTCCTCTACCATTACACCGCGCAATAGCGCCCAAGATGAAGCAACACCTCGTGTAGAGTGAGCTTTAATGCCCTCCGGTGGAATCTTTCCAGCGGCAGAGTAGGACAGAGTAATGGCCTCCACTATCCAGTGTGACAAGCGCTCCTTGGACAGAGGCTTACCTAAAGCCTGAGCTCCATGGCATACCAAGAGCTGGTTAGAAGTGCGCATCATGCGCATCCTATTCACATATGCTAGGAGCGCCCGTACGGGGCAAGGCGCCTGGAGTCTCCTCTCCTCCGTCAGATCCGAGGAAGGAGGGTTACATGCTACCAGATCTATGGCCATGGACCTGAAGCCAGCCCTAATGTTCTTGGGCTGGTAAGCAGAGTTAGGGCGAAGCGTGACCCTGCGCCCATCATCGGAGAACGCCATTCATGGCTGTTGCACCGACAGGGCAATCAAGTCACCAACTCTCAAGACAAAGACAAAGCTAACAGCAATTCTTTAGCGAAGGTGTTTCAGACTGATTGTGTCAATCGGTTCGCAGGGAGGTCCCGAGAGACCCTCCAACACCGTAACCAAGTCCCACTTAGGGAAGACACTCCTCGTCTGGGGCGAAGCTTGCGGACGCCCTTCATAAAGCGAGAAAGGTTTCCCACTGTCTTGCCCTTGATCTCCATGTGGCAGGCAGAGATTGTGGCCACGTAACCTTGAGGGACTGTGGCGACTGGCCCGCTTCGTACAGGCCTTGGAGGAAGCAGAGAATGGGCTGTATGCCACAATTCACTGGGTCCAGGTCCCTTTCTGCACACCAGTGCGCGAAGGACCGCCACTTGTAAGCATACAGAGCGCGAGTGGAGCTAGCTCTAGCGTTCTGTATGGTCTGTACCACGTTCACAGGTAGACCCTGGGCTAGCAGTCGTTCCCGTTCCGGAACCAAGCCGCCAACTTCCACTTGCGTGGGGATGGGTGGAGAATCTCTCAGGGTAGAAGTTGTTTGCTATCCACAGGCTGTGTGATTAGCTCTTGGTGCCTTCCCAGCTGGGTCAGGTTACTACGCGTAGCTGCTACCATTGCATAGGCACGGATAGCTGCCTTGCTAGGTCAGCTCAGCCCCCCACCTGCATGGATGGGGTCGAACAAGGCAGACGAATGGCCGTGTGTGCCAGAGCAATGTCGAACGATGACCAACACGCTCTGTGTGTGTTCTGCCTGGGGGCCGGACACGCTAGGATAGCTGATGTGCGGTGAGCGTTCTGGTGCAAACTGGCTGCCGTGCATTAGGTGGGTGCTACACATTGGTAGGGATTGAGTGGAGCCCCCCCCCCCCCATCTGATAAGATTGTTGCTTTTAGATGTTTTATTACAGAAAGTGTATGAAACGCATGGCCAAAACAGTCATACTTACATCCTGCCATTGTGTTACTTATGGATGGAATTATAGTGAAAATAAATGGTTCTTCTTTTTGCTGGGCAAGCCCCTCAAATACCCCACTTTGAAAACCACTGATGTAAACTTACGGGTGCCCTGAAAAGTGCTATACAAATCGAATCAATTAGTATTCAATTAATTGTTTCCATGTTGTGCTCTTAATCAGTTTGTGAAGGAATTGGTTCATACTTCTGTCCTGCAGACAGGAGCAGTGGAGTGGATGAGCGATGATACTTTTCATACGATGACTTCAGGGGAGGTCGGGTTTCTGCAGGCTCTGGTTTCATCATGGCAGCCTCTGAGCTGACCTGGGTAACAGTGATGTAACTACAGTAACAGCCACTGGAAACAACCCAGTCACTTCACTTGATTACTGCAAGAGAACGCCGGTGTCAGACGAAAAACATCTCCGTCAACTACAGTACAGTATTTGTCAAAACCAGAGTTACAAGGTGCTTCACAACTGGGAACAGGTGGAAGGAATAAAACATAACGTTGGTGAACAAAAGGTCAACTGTAAAGTAGCCTACTGTAAAAAGATACAGTAAAACTGATTGGGATTATCACCATGTTCTGACCTCTTTACATCTGACAGCAGGGGGGAAAAAATTTTTTTTTGGGACTGAAGCTTTTGATAGCTGTAATTTTGTGCTGATATTGTGACCGGTGGCCAAAACAGGTAGTTACTAAGTGGAGAGCCAAACCAAACCATCAGACACGACACAAAAGTCCTAGGATCTTTTAGGCTAAAATAAGAGTTAAAATACTAAATTAAATTCACTAAAAGGAGCTAAGCCCAGATACCCCACAAGTCTGTTATGGTGGAGTTCATGAAGTCCAGTGCCCATGAAGTCCCACGCCACCATGCGCTCCCTCTGCCACTGCCTCCATTGCCACCCAGGAACTCCCGGCCAGGCCGACATCCGCTCACCGCTGGAGTCTCTCCTCGCCGCCCAAGTTTAGCCTCGACCCGTCAGCTGCAATCAGTACCATAGATACTTGGAAATTGGTCCGGCCCCTCCTCGACCGGTGTCCATTCGGGTCTTCAGGCAATCAGCTGTAGAGGTGTAGCAGCAGTGTAGCAGCAGCATAGCATTGGCAGCGTGGTCCTTCACCTGCCTGCATCAGCAGAGCATCTGTGAAAGAGGCTACATGAGTCACATACTGTAGCTCTTGGTTGCATGTCTCTCTCCCATGGCAGCTGTTTGAAACTTGACATCCTCACAGGCCTTAAGAAACAAACTGTTCCTGCTTCTTGGTTGTCCATTGGCTCCTTAGTACCACACCCCCACTCCTGCTCCAGGTGTCTCTCAATCAGAGATAAAGTCAATTGATGCAAAATAAACAACACATCTAAATTGATAAGAATAAATGCAATATCTAATAATAAATGACACATCTAAATAAAGAATATCACACATCAACTCTGCCATGTGACAATATTCATGGCAAAAAACCCCAAATCAAATAAATGTACATTTTCTTGTGCCTCAGGACTAACTGTGACGGAGTGAATGTCTCCTACAGGCCAGTAGGGGGCAGATAGACACTGACTGTGAGGGACAGGGAGTGACCAATCACCTTATAATGTAATACTACTACTACTACTACTACTACTACTAATAATAATAATAATAATAATAATAATAATTATTATTATAATGATAATTATTATTAATAATAATACTATATTTTATTTGTAGCACTTTTCATACACAGCATGCAAGTGCTTTACATCAATGGCAGATGCATAAACAGATAAAAAGACAAAACATGCTTTACATTTAATACAGGAAAAGAGACATTGATATTTCCTCGATCCAACGTCCGCCTCTCTCTCTCTCTGACTCCCTCTCTCCCTCTCTCTCTCCCCCTCCCTCTCTCTCTCTCTGACTCCCTCTCTCCCTCTCTCTCCCCCCCTCCCTCTCTCTCTCTCTGACTCCCTCTCTCCCTCTCTCTCCGCCCCTCCCTCTCTCTCTCTCCTGCTTTGGTGTCAGACTGATGTTTCTGGACTTTGACCCTTAAGTTATGAGGGATTGGGCCCACCCTCAGATCAAATCAACACAGAAACGCAGATCTGAGGAAGGCGAATAAGCAGCGTCTCTCTGTGACTTGATCTGGATGTGAATTCACCAGGAAAACATTTCCCAAGGTAACATGACTGGTTGATGGTCACTAGGATTGTATGTTATAACTGTGACTTCTGCAAGGCGAGGTGCTAAAGTCTCTCAAATTATGACCCTGCTGTTTGCAGATGGCGTTCATAGTGCCATATCCAACCTTTGCTCTCACTGCATGTGGCCAAAAAGAACGTTTTATTTGTGACTTTTAGTGGAAAGCTGATCAACTGTTTCTCAATTCACTGCATCTCAATTAATCTCAATTCACTGCATTGGTGATATTATGCAAGAAGCAGTGTTATGAGTAACAAGTTATGTAATATAACGCATTACAGCCAAGTATTATCTGAGTAACAAAGTGATGAGTTAGTGTTTTAAATCAATAGTTACTTTTGTATGTACAGTACTGTAATAATATTACGGTCCCAATGATTCAAAGGGCAAATGAAATATCCTCTTGTCTTCTTACTCAGATGCTGCTGTCAAATTTTTTCTTGAACTAGTACAGTAGTTCAATATAGCGCTCATCATTTTTAAATTGTTTAAAAGCCTGAAAGGTCTGGTTAAGCCGACCTTAAATAAAGTTTTGACGTTTTGTTTTGTGATATAAAGAACTTTTACAGTTGAACATTCCCTTTTGTGAATAGTGCAGTTTGAATGTGCCCTAATAAAGTAAGTAGCTAACAAATGGCTAACTGTCAAAACTTTAACTGCAATATTTTGTCACACAGTAACACCTCATCACATCTGAAAGTGTGGGTTGGTTGTGAAGCTGAAGAAATGCATGTATACTGTGTGAACGGGGTGATAAGGTCAGACAATAGAACCCATATTGGTAACACTTTATAATATCGTTCAGTCGTAAGTAATTTACAAGCCTTTAGTTAATGATGAACTAATCACTTACAAAACATGAATATACATTTGTAGATGATTAATACATGTTATGTTAACATAATGTGTTGTAAGTCATCTATAAACTTTTAGTAAATCAAGTGTTCCTCACCTGTTATAAATGATGTGTAAATCATTTACAATTAATTTACAAGGCTTTCTGCATCCCCTAATCTAAAGTGTAAACCATTCATCACACATAAATATGTTACATACAAAGGGGTAGCTCTGTCAAAATTGAAGCCAATGTGGACGTGCACTTAAACCTGCATACTTTCGAATGGCCTGCAGGGGGCGACCCATTGGTCTGTGGACTGTTTTTTGATGCCTCACGTATGGCATTTTGGCCATTGCCATCTTGGATCTCGACACAAGTCCAGGGGTTTCCCACAGAGCACGGCCTGCTATTGGTCTATGATCGGCGAGCTGTGTGATCAGTGGACAAGCGACCTGTCAATCAACTTTTCTGAAACTAGTGATTGAGACCATAAACCATGGACTGTATATAATATCTGGACTACCTGAGCTATATGTTTTTGACACGGCAAAATGAAGCTCACTTCCCGATATTGTTTGATTTCGTTTGATTGGATGAATGGATTTTCCTGGTGCATTGTGGGAAATCTGTTCAAACCTGGAGCCGGGAAAACAGGAAGGGGCGTGAGCGTGGACGGCTCTCTGAAAAATGTCCTCCTAGCCACGGCATCCATCTTGTTCAAGTTGTTTTCCCCGCTAGCCGTTAGCTTGGCTAACAAATGTTGCTAACGTTAGTTGCTATTGCTAGCCTTGCTCCATTGCTCTCACAGTGAATACAGTAGCCCGAAGAAAAACCAGAGTATTATTTCCTCCAGACCTCGCGCGGCGTCACCAGCCTGCCGCTTGCATCTTCCTATCTTCCACAAAATCGAGGTAATCTTATTTTCTAACGTAACGCTAATTGCATAGCATGACATTAACGCTAGCTACATATCCATTTGTCATTACAGGAGGACTAAGGTTAGACTAGAGTAGCATAAGTTATACAACGTTAAACAGTATTGCATCCTGCACAGATTTGGATGTAGACAGAAAACAAACGCAGTTCTGTTTACCTAGGTTACCTCTTTGAGATGAGGCAGACTCAGAGCATACTCATCTACCAGCTATAGCGTTATATATCTAGCTAACGTTAGATCAACTATCAATCAATGAGGGGGAACAAGGGGGTTAAACTCCTCTGGATAGGGTCATCCCTATGTTCCCCGGGTCCTATGTTCCCCGGGTCCTATGTTCCCCGTTTTTGTGGGACCGGGGAACATAGAACCCTTTCTATGAAAAAGGGTCCTATGTTCCCCGCTTTTCCCAAATAGGGTCTTATGTTCCCCGCTATGCGAGCAGGCTGCTCGCGCATCCATTCGACCACTGCTTCAGCCTGATGCGCTGAAAAAATAAGTCTGAAGTTTATTGCACAGGCCATGAGAACTGATTTGAAAAATACTCTTTCCATAAGGACACTGTGAAACGCGCCTTGCAGACAGCGGGAGCAGACTCGTTCCCTTATTTAGGCTACTAGGACTAGTTGAGTGAATAAAGTGGATTATAGTAGCAAAACGAAAGAGGAGTTTTTTTAATGGGTGGGGGATATGGGGAAACGAAACCTACTCCTCATCTATATATTACGTGTCAGCGCCCAGCATACGTGACGCCAGAAAAACAATGGCTGCAAAGTTAATGACTGGAGATCGAGGAGGAAAAGTTTTAATGCAAATGTTACGGAGAGTGTTGTCTGCGCCCATATGCATTGATTGAATCACGCGATCATATGAGGTAGGCTGTTTTTGGCATTTCGGGAGAAACATCGGACCAGGGAACATAGCGGGGAACATAGGACCCTATTTGGGAAAAGCGGGGAACATAGGACCCTTTTTCATAGAAAGGGTTCTATGTTCCCCGGTCCCACAAAAACGGGGAACATAGGACCCGGGGAATATAGGACCCGGGGAACATAGGTACGCTCCCCTCTGGATAGTTTATCCACCTCTGCATTTACAGTATTTACCAATCGCACGTAGTGTTGGGTAAGCAAACGTTAACGTTATACAGTGATTAACAGTGTCATTCGTTTCTTCCAGGGGTAGCCGCCGTCCAGTACCAGTGATGGGACACACAACAGGGGATCATGATTTGTGAAGATCAAAGCTATAATATTCTGTTCTCCTGAGATTAACGCTAGGGTTATGTTACTGCTGATCAGTTGTTTCAACATAGGATATTGCAATAACACACAAGCCAAATGCTGACATGAGAGATTTGCTTTGAACAAGTTGTAGCTAGTATCTGCCAGTGACCGGAGAATATTGTTATATTTGCTTGTTTTAATGCTTTTGTCAATAAACATTGTCAACAAAGATAGCCTTGTTGTATATTATCATGTATAAAGATTGTTGATGTCGAGTGAACACAAACTACGAACCGAAGATTGGACCAGAGGACATGACGACGGAGAAACTTAACCGACCAGCAGTCTGCTTCAATCAATGAATGCTTTATATTTATTGAAATTAAATATGGTGATATCTGGTGGTCTGAAATTACTCTCTCTAGCTAGGGTAACTGACTTATATTGTCATATTATTGTAACGTCTGAATACAGACTGCATTATGCTACACCATGCAAATATATTTCGATATAATTCAAACAATTAGCTCACCATACCATGGTGGGCTGGACTGTATGTATTGCTGTGAAAAAGTTACATTTGATTGTTTCAAGTGTTACACGTTATATTTTTAACTGAGCTTTGCGGAATTACCTCAACACAATTGTGTATCAGCTTTAAATGTCCAATATATACAGCATTAAACAAACGACCAGCAGCATTCAAATGTGCAAAAACATTATATTTATTGAAATGTGGTGATCATGTCACAAGTCACATTACGTTATGCCCAAATGGTCTACTGCCCAGAAGCGTCACTTTACATGTTTGGTAGGGAATTATTTTCATTATGTTAAACCAGCATTTATCTTCCATAGTGCATTAAATCATAATCACAATGCTATGAAGACATTAGCTGATCACCACAGAGCTGCAGACCAGTTTATCAGATAATTTCGCCGTAAAATATTGTAACGAAGTGGGTATTCGTCCAAGGAACTGGAGACTTGAAGTTGGTACAGGCTTTTTATTCTTGTCTTCACAATACACGCTCCTAGCAGCTAGCTTCGCTGCTAGCTCTACAACCACCCGGTCAGCTCCCTCGCATAGCCTGACTGACCTCCGCCCCGGCCGCTGGTCACATATATCCCCTTCCCCCTAGGAACACACCCACACACATTAGTTCCTAGCTGCAGTTGAGACACTTCTATTGCACATCACATTACAGGTAATACTTGTGTAGCCAGGCTAACTTAGAGGGCTGGCCCATGTTGTAGTCAGGTTCCCTCCCTAGTGATTTACACCCATCCAGGCCCAGGTGCTGCTACTTACATAATTAGGTGCACCTCAATAAATACTGTCTTGTGGGGCTGAGCTGGCCTTATCCCACACTCTTTGGTTTTCCCTGGAAATGGTTGCTTGGTTGCTGCCACTTTATGTGAGTAAGATTGTATGTTGGTTGACTTGTATGCAGTACTTCCTGGTTATTGCCACTCTGCTACTAACATACATGACTGTTTGTAGGCAGGAGGGAAGATACAGCCTAGAGCTTTCACCCCAGCTTTAGAAGCAAAGTGGAAACCAAGAGGTTTATTGGTTGGAGCGTGTTTGCTGGCACTTATGTGAGTGATTTGGCATGTTGAGCCATTTATGTTCAATTATCTTTATTTCCACTGTTACTGTCTAACATGACTGTTTGTAGGCAGGAGTGAACATGCGGCCTAGAACCTTCATCACAGCTTGAGAATCCCAAGAGCTTTATTCTCTATGTGAAGGTAAAATGTTCAGTGTTCATAGAGGTATTTGTCACATAACATATAGATAGATGTATTAATACTTGTGTTTTGCCTGTCTCTTTACAGTAGCGACCAGCTGCTGTTTTGCCCTTTCTTTATTGTTTTATTTATTCTGTTGTACTATTTCACTTTCTGTTATACCACTGCCTGTTTTTAATTGTTACGTTCTGACTGCAGGTTGTCCCGGCCAGGAGTGGAGAAATTGTCCCATTGAGAGGGGCTGAGTGTGCGAATCCCCGTGTTCCTAGTTATCTGTGGGTTTGTGTTTTTGGTTTGCTGTGCTGTTTGTAGTGTATCCCCACCTAGTCTTAATTTGGGATCGCATTTGAGCTTTTAGCTCCCTCTCTGGGGACTCTTAACCCCTCCTCCTGGTCGTTGAGCAGCTCCCATTTTAGAACTATCTAAATGTGTTTGTAATTTATAAACAACCAGCCTTTTCCATGTTAATCTTTTAGCTTGGACTTTGTGCATTTAATAAATATGTACCCTTGTTATACTTGGAACATCTTGCCTCTGCTCTTCATTTAAGGGTAAAACTGAACTTTGGTTTAACTCTTTGGGTGAAATTCCCAAGGTGGCGTTGTCAAATTATGTAACTGGCTTCTTTGCATGGTTACAATCTGGCGTTTGTCGGCAGGATCCCTTTTTCTGAGCAGAGACGGGTTTTCCAAGTTTGGTGTTATTAAGGCAGTTGGTTTGTTTTTTCTCTATTCTTCTTTTTAAACTTAAAGGCAAAACAGCAGTTGGCGTGACGGCCGACGTGGTGGTGTGTTGAACCACTGGTGACCTACAGAACTTCAGGGGGCTCAACGCTTGTTACAGCGGACCTTGAGCTCTTGTAGGAATGGAGGCGGAACTGAAAGACTTGAGAGACTTGGTGCAGCAGCTCAGAATGGAGAACGAGCGCCTTGTGATGGACCAGGGATCCTCTCCCTTACTCTCACCTGCAGGGACGTCTTCCACCAGTAACATTGACCCACCTGGGCTCTCTGCAGGCAGCAGTGTGCCCCCAGAACGGTTCCTATTCATACCAAGAGAGAGGAAGTGTCCAATTTTCCGGGGTAGTGTGGGGATAGGCATCACTGAGTGGGTTGAGGAGGTCCGGGCTAGCCTGCGGGCCAGACCTTTAGCCACTGTGGAACAGGCATATTTTATTTATGATCATTTGGAAGGGGAGGCTAAAAATGAGATCAAGTACAGACCCAGGGTGGAAAGGGAAGATCCTGAAAAGATTTTAACTGTTCTCCGAGAATTGTATGGGTGTTGCCAGTCCTATGTGGCCTTACAAGAAGATTTCTTCTCAAGGAAGCAGTTGGAGGGAGAGTCACTCCAAGAATTTTCCCATGCATTGTTTTGCTTAATGGAGAAAGTTGTGAAGGCTGCTTTGGGGGGGGTTCCCAACTCGGCTCTATTGCTTAGAGATCAGTTTGTTGAACATGTCAGGGACCCAACTCTACGTAGGACCCTGAAGCAAGTTGTCCGGGCTAGTCCTAATTCAACCCTGCTGGATATTCGTAGTGAAGCCATTAGGTGGGAGAGAGAGGGTAGCGCTTCAGCTACTAGAACTAGGAGCTGTTCTGTCCCCTCTCTTTGTGCTATGCAAAATTCGAGACCCTTGGTAGGCCCTAGTTTATCAAGTGATAGTAACACATTGGAGGAACTGAAGGAGATGATGATGAAGCAGCAACAACAGCTAAATCAACTATCTCAGCACATTTACCATCTACAGAACCCCCCTAAGCGGCCTCGTCCAAACCCCAGTGGCCCAATAATATGTAGACGCTGTCAGCAGCCCGGCCATTTTGCTAGTCAGTGTGACAACGAAAGGGTTGTTGCCCATGTCCAACAAGCTCCTGTCTCTAGCTCCCAAACACAAACTGGTAAATATGGTGGCTTCTCACAACAGGAAACTGGACATAGGCGGCATGGCAGCTATCCCCAGAATCAATTCAGACCAGCCTCCACAGCTCCAGGCTCAGCCCAGAGCAATAGCCTCTACAGGCAGACTTTAGCTGCTAGCAGTTATGGCCAGGGACTTTCTAGTAGGGCCCAGACTCAACCTCTCTCACAGCCAGCTAGCTCGTCACAGCAGAGCCGTTACGCTTCCCCTGCAGTAGCCAACCCGAGTCGGCACACCAGCTCCTATCAGGTGAACAAACACAGGACCCCACATACGAAGATTTGCATCAACGCTGACGTAGTTGGTGGAGGTTCTTTCAGCAAAGACTCCAAACACCAGGGCCCGAGTGACTTTGCAAGCCAGGCTGTGCTAAACCAGGGTAAAGCACGGCCGTTTCAGGGGAGTACCAGTACACTGCGTACTGGCCAGTATCAATCAAGCAGTGTTGCCTCTGTTCAGAGTCCATCTAGGGAAAGATACTCCTCTGCATCAGCCTCTCACCAGTCTGCAGCACAGAACAGACTCCACAGGCCCAGTGCTGTGAACAAAACCCCAGCCTACTATGGTCAGAGCTCAGCCATAGTTCGAGATAAACCTCCAAGAGCCTCTGTCGGTGTCAATCAAGGCTCTTCTCGCCTGTTCACTGGAGACTGCCAAGCATTGCAGCAAGACTCCTTGAATTCAGCAACATCTGGCACTGTCCCAGGTCGTAGAGTTTCTGAACGTACCTCCTTCCAAAAGCCACAGAAACCCTCCCCCCTTTCCTCTGTGAGTGGCACAGGAAATGTCCAAGGAAGCTACACTCCCAAGGTAACTACTGTGCGGGTGCCTACAGGTCAGGGCAAGCTTGGCTACACCTCCATTGCTCAGAAACAAATCGGTGTAAGCACTCCCCAAGCCTCCCGGACTGGCAGAAACCCAACCCAAGGAGCTCTGCTTGTAAACGTCAAGCAGCATTTACAAGCAGCAGCCACTTGGAGGAAAGAGCGTAATGATGTGAAGGTAACCTGCGATGGCCTTGCGGAGGGTCAGCTAGTCTACCTTAAAGACTGTCGTCACCGTGGTAGAAATAAGATCCAGGATACATGGAAAGCTGCCCATTATAAGATCCTGAAGGCCCCCAGGGATGACGGCCAAGTGTATTCCATCACCCCTCTTGACCAACCAGAGCAGGTAAAACATGTACACCGTTCCATGTTGAGGATAGTCCCTGAAAACCTGTGCCATAGACAATGTGTGTCAAAGCAACCCATTTTGTTGGCGAGCAGTGATTGGGAGGACCAGGATGGAGATGGAGGCGTTGCCATACAGCTGCCCCAGGTATCTAACCACTCTACTGCACCATTTTCTCTTCCTGTAGAGCTCGGTGAACCAGCGGTGACTGAGCCGGTCCCTGCCCGGCGTGAGCCTTCAAGTCCCACCCCATCAGTCTTACGGGAACCCATTGGACCAGTTGTGAGTCAGTCAGTCCCTACAAGGGAAAACCCCCCAAGTGCCCTTCCAGGTCCCAGTACAGGCCTCCGTCGGACCACCAGAGAGAATGCGGGACAACACTCCAACCGTCACAATCTGCCAGTGCCAGTGAGAGGTGGGGCAAATGGGGTTGCAGCCTCCCAGGTCTCCGAAACTATTATTAGTGCCCCTGTGATCTTCAGACCCTGGGATTAGGCTGTTCTTCGTCGGGACGACGAAAAGAAACATGGGGTAGGTGTAGCCAGGCTAACTTAGAGGGCTGGCCCATGTTGTAGTCAGGTTCCCTCCCTAGTGATTTACACCCATCCAGGCCCAGGTGCTGCTACTTACATAATTAGGTGCACCTCAATAAATACTGTCTTGTGGGGCTGAGCTGGCCTTATCCCACACTCTTTGGTTTTCCCTGGAAATGGTTGCTTGGTTGCTGCCACTTTATGTGAGTAAGATTGTATGTTGGTTGACTTGTATGCAGTACTTCCTGGTTATTGCCACTCTGCTACTAACATACATGACTGTTTGTAGGCAGGAGGGAAGATACAGCCTAGAGCTTTCACCCCAGCTTTAGAAGCAAAGTGGAAACCAAGAGGTTTATTGGTTGGAGCGTGTTTGCTGGCACTTATGTGAGTGATTTGGCATGTTGAGCCATTTATGTTCAATTATCTTTATTTCCACTGTTACTGTCTAACATGACTGTTTGTAGGCAGGAGTGAACATGCGGCCTAGAACCTTCATCACAGCTTGAGAATCCCAAGAGCTTTATTCTCTATGTGAAGGTAAAATGTTCAGTGTTCATAGAGGTATTTGTCACATAACATATAGATAGATGTATTAATACTTGTGTTTTGCCTGTCTCTTTACAGTAGCGACCAGCTGCTGTTTTGCCCTTTCTTTATTGTTTTATTTATTCTGTTGTACTATTTCACTTTCTGTTATACCACTGCCTGTTTTTAATTGTTACGTTCTGACTGCAGGTTGTCCCGGCCAGGAGTGGAGAAATTGTCCCATTGAGAGGGGCTGAGTGTGCGAATCCCCGTGTTCCTAGTTATCTGTGGGTTTGTGTTTTTGGTTTGCTGTGCTGTTTGTAGTGTATCCCCACCTAGTCTTAATTTGGGATCGCATTTGAGCTTTTAGCTCCCTCTCTGGGGACTCTTAACCCCTCCTCCTGGTCGTTGAGCAGCTCCCATTTTAGAACTATCTAAATGTGTTTGTAATTTATAAACAACCAGCCTTTTCCATGTTAATCTTTTAGCTTGGACTTTGTGCATTTAATAAATATGTACCCTTGTTATACTTGGAACATCTTGCCTCTGCTCTTCATTTAAGGGTAAAACTGAACTTTGGTTTAACTCTTTGGGTGAAATTCCCAAGGTGGCGTTGTCAAATTATGTAACTGGCTTCTTTACATGGTTACAATCGGATTACCTGAAACGCTACATACTCCTCACCCAACATTAGTCGACGCCCACGTCGACACCCACAACCCACACACATCCCCCTGTACCAAAACACACCCAACACAATATTTTTCCCATCACCACATCAAATTATAATTCCCCAACAACCAGTCTTTTCTTTTCAGCACCCCCGTCATAATGTCCAGTTTTTCATTAGGTACTCCGTAATGTCTAGTTTTCCATTAGGTACCCCCATAATGTCTAGTTTCCCATTAGGCACTCCATAATGTCTAGTTTTTCATTATTTCCTTCTTTTTCACACATTTCAATTCAAACACAAGCCCCCACATTTTCCTTAGCTTTTCTTTTAAACCCCATTTCCATCCCCCCTTTTCCCAGCTTCACCAATTCCCCCTGAAGCACTCTTTTCGGTCCCCCCTTTTGTTTGTTCCAGTAGCCAAATGCACGAACGAGCACCGGATCGACATCCTCGTCCTCCGGTCTCCACTCGCGCCCGTCGACTCTCCAGCTGACCCTGGCGTCGTCCTCCCGGCCTCGCACTCGCTCGTTTTTCCGTCCCCCTCCTCCAGGGTTGAGGACAGCAGAGCGAACACCACCGGCGTCGATCTTCCCCTCGGCTCTCCGCTCGTTTTTCCGTCCCCCTCCTCCAGGGTTGAGGACAGCAGAGCGAACACCACCGGCGTCGATCTTCCCCTCGGCTCTCCGCAGTGCAACGTTAGGGGGTGTATAGCGGTTAGGCTGGGCCGGTTCCCCCGGCGGTAACCCCTCTCGCTCACTAGCAGGCTCCCTGCTGTCCATGTCGTTGTCCCGCATACCCGGTCCGTCTCCCGGGACCGCATTGGCACCACCTCGCCACGTGGCCCGGCTCTCTGCAGGTCCAACACAGTCTCTCCCGTGGCTCCTCCAGCCGCTCTCCCTGCTGCATTATCTCCGCGCTCATCAAGTCCACCCGCTGCATGACTTCTCGCAGCGCCCGCATCACCTCTACTGCCCAGGCAGGAGTCTCTTCTACCAGCCGTCCGACCTCTCTCAACACACGGGCCTCCATGCCCGCCAGCATCGAGCTGATCCCCGCCGTCAGCTCTCCTTTCCTCCCGTTCACCGATGGCCATTCTCCGGAGATACTTGATTCTCCGCGCACCATCGCACGTGGTTGCAGCTAGCAGTTAGCAGTTAGCACTAGGGGTGTCACAATATATCGTCCCACGAAATTTCGCGATAGTAAAACGTCACGATATGTATCGTTGAGATGAAATCTCATATCGCCCAAAAAAAAAAAAAAAAAAAAAATTTTTTTTTTTTTTTTTTTTTTTTTTTTTCAAAAAATAGACTAAGAAACGTCTTTGTTTGTTGAAGTTCAATGTGTGGAAAGTAGTTCAGTTGAACAAGTCTCTGAAGAGACACATGAGAAGTTATACAGGAGAGAAACCATTCAATTGAGTTTCTGGCAAAACAGTTTACTTGACAGGAAAAACTGAAGATGCATAAAAAATAGATTAAGAAAAGTCTTGTTGTTTGAGTTTGAAGAAAAACTGAAGATGCATAATGAGAATTTATACTGCTGAGAAACCTTTTAGTTCAAAGTAAATCTAAGTGACGGTGTAACTCATTCTATTTCAAGATAAGCCTCATCTCCAATCTCATGTTTTTTCTAGTTGTTATTGTAATAACAATTTCCCACAACAGCATGTTTTGTATTTGTGCATTTCAAATAAAATACTACTTTTCCAGTCATATATTGTCATTATTCAAGTTTAAAAAAATATTGTTAAAATCGTATCGTATCGTATCGTTATCGTGAACCCAGTATCGTGATACGTATCGTATCGTGAACTGAGTGTATCGTGACACCCCTAGTTAGCACCCCTGGTAGCTAACTTACTAGCGCTAGTTTCTAGAGCCAAAAAGCCGCACCACCCGTCTCTTTTGCCGTTCCTTCTCACCCTCTCCCCTCTCGGCCGAATCAGAGGCGTTACCGCTTTACTGTCTGGCACCAATGTAACGAAGTGGGTATTCGTCCAAGGAACTGGAGACTTGAAGTTGGTACAGGCTTTTTATTCTTGTCTTCACAATACACGCTCCTAGCAGCTAGCTTCGCTGCTAGCTCTACAACCACCCGGTCAGCTCCCTCGCATAGCCTGACTGACCTCCGCCCCGGCCGCTGGTCACATATATCCCCTTCCCCCTAGGAACACACCCACACACATTAGTTCCTAGCTGCAGTTGAGACACTTCTATTGCACATCACATTACAGGTAATACTTGGATTACCTGAAACGCTACAATATGTCCAGAGGTGATCAGCCCAGCTTGTATGGTCGCTGCCCGTCCACTAAAACCCGATTTCGATATAGCGTTAGGTGTTATTTTGATCAACAGACCTCATAACCGGGATCTATACTGTTACGTGTGTCTACTAACATCATTAAAAGATCATAAAGGTAACGCTGTTTCTGGTAGTTTACTTTTAATCTATGGCTACGTTGCTAGCTAGCTAGCCTGCCTTGGCAACTGGTTGTGCTGTGGTTGGGATCATCTGGTTTCCTGTGGCTGGTGTCAATCAAGGAAAATCCCACCCCCAAAGTTATCATTGTTATCAGCTCTTTTACTCGAAATGGGACCATAATTTAGAAAACGTAGCCCAGGAGAAAGACTTGAAATTGTCTATTCAGACCATAAACTCATTCGGAAAATGTTTTTTAAGATACAGACCGAGAGAGAAGTTGGCTCATTTTTCAATTGAAGCCAATGTACGTGTCGTCACTTCCGGACCTGACGTGCGCCCCCCTACGGACTTTCGAATTAATGGAATTCCAGGATGGGCCTCAGAAATTCCTCCATTCTGTTGGCCACTGCCATAAACACATTAGGAAAGTATTTACTGAGGACATACTTGAGGCTTCAAAACAGAAGTCCACAAACCAATGGGTCGCCCCCTGCAGGCGACAAACAAAGCTACCCCCTTGTATGTAACACATTTATGTGTCATGAATGGTTTACATTTTAGATTAGGGGATGCAGAAAGCCTCGTGAATGAATTGTAAATTATTTACACATCATTTACAACAGCTGAGGAACACTTCATTTACTAAAGGTTTATAGATGACATACAACACATTTGTATTATGTTAACATAACATTTATTAATCATCTACAAATGTATATTCATGTTTTGTAAAGGGTTAGTTCATCATTAACTAAAGGCTTATGAATGATTTATGACTGAACGATATTATAAAGTCTTACCCAAATATTACCAATTACATTACCGAATACTTGTGTGACCTGGCTGATAAAGTGATCTTGCGAAGAGATGAATCTATTTATGTGGGGAAATTGTTCTTGGAGTTGAATATCTTCTGTCATTTTAAAAGTGAGCGGCGATGGCGGCGCCTATACAGCTGCTCATCAAAACTTTGGACAATTTGGGAGATGATGAGTTCAAGAGGTTCAAGTGGGTCCTGCAGTATCCTGAGTTACTGGGAGGTTTTCCAGCCATCCCAAAGAGCCGACTGGAGAAGGCAGAGAGGGAGGAGACTGTGGATAAGATGGTGCAGTTCTACTGCGGAAACATGCCGGAGGTGACTGAGAAAGTTTTAATGCAGATCAACAGGAAGGATCTCATGCAGAGACTGCCAAACACCAGCTCACGACCCAAAGGTAATGGGGGTATGATTATTCTTTCCACACAATGGCCCATAGCATCAATCAATTTGGCATACATTTGTGCACCATGTTTCCATCCATCCATCCATCATCCACCCATCCATCTATCTATCTATCTATCTATCTATCTATCTATCTATCTATCTATCCATCTACAGTATCTATCTATCTATCTATCTATCTACCTACAGTATCTATCTATCTATCTACCTACAGTATCTATCTATCTATCTATCTATCTATCTATCTATCTATCTACCTACAGTATCTATCTATCTATCTATCTATCTATCTACAGTATCTATCTATCTATATATCTATCTATCTATCTATCTACAGTATCTATCTATCTATCTATCTATCTATCTACAGTATCTATCTATCTATCTATCTATCTACCTACAGTATCTATCTATCTATCTATCTATCTGTCTATCTCTATCTATCTATCTGTATCTATCTATCTATCTATCTATCTATCTATCTATCTATCTATCTATCTCTATCTATCTATCTATCTATCTATCTATCTATCTACCTACAGTATCTATCTATCTATCTATCTATCTATCTACCTACAGTATCTATCTATCTATCTATCTATCTATCTACCTACAGTATCTATCTATCTATCTATCTATCTATCTATCTATCTACAGTATCTATCTATCTATATATCTATCTATCTATCTATCTATCTATCTATCTACAGTATCTATCTATCTATCTATCTATCTATCTACAGTATCTATCTATCTATCTATCTATCTATCTATCTATCTATCTACCTACAGTATCTATCTATCTATCTATCTGTCTATCTCTATCTATCTATCTGTATCTATCTATCTATCTATCTATCTATCTATCTATCTCTATCTCTACCTACAGTATCTATCTATCTATCTATCTATCTATCTATCTATCTACCTACAGTATCTATCTATCTATCTATCTACCTACAGTATCTATCTATCTATCTATCTATATCTATCTATCTATCTATCTATCTATCTATCTCTATCTATCTATCTATCTATCTACCTACAGTATCTATCTATCTATCTATCTATCTATCTATCTATCTATCTCTATCTATCTCTATCTATCTATCTATCTATCTATCTATCTATCTATCTACCTACAGTATCTATCTATCTATCTATCTATCTATCTATCTATCTACCTACAGTATCTATCTATCTATCTATCTATCTATCTATCTATCTATCTACCTACAGTATCTATCTATCTATCCTGATAGGCTATTTTGTTGCCATATTGCCATATTATGTTGTCACCATCATAATGCCAAAAGCTAGTGTCCCATTGCATGTCCCATTAACCACCATCACACATTGCCAATTACTAAATACACGAACCAACAAAGAAAAACAGTATTATGTAAAAAGCCCAGCAGAGGAAAAAGCAATGAAAATAACCTGCATATACTGTATAGTACAGTACATCATAGTAGCTACACACCATGGTATTACTGTCTTAAGGGAACAGCAGAAGTGATGAATCCTGTAATGAAAGCTGGTAGTAATGACTGAGTCCAGAATGTTGGTGTGTTTGTGTAAAGGTGTTGGATCTATGAGTGAGTGTGAGGAGAGAGAGGATGATCTCTCTCTGTCTGGGGAACTTGACAGCCGGACCAAAGCTAAGAGGTAAGATGACGATCTCTGTCCATGACATCATTACAGCTCAGCAGTGGCATCATAGATCATAGATCATCTGATATTTACGTGGGGTAGGATAAAAATATAATTCAAAAAATCAACTGCCTTTTTTTTCTTTATTTTTTTTTTATCCTGGTTGCTACTGCACCCTCTGCCGATCTGGGGAGAGCCGAAACTGGCTCCATGCTTCCTCCGAGACATATGCAAAAAAAAAAAAAAATCAACTGCCCGCCATGGCATTTATATTATTTTCTCTCTGACCTCCCCCTGCACCTGTAAAACAAGATCTGCCCTCCCCCACCCACAAGTTCAGTCTTTCATGATTTCATACACAACGTACTGTAGTTTGTCTGAAATAAAACAGCAATAGCTTTTTATCACCCGACCGTTGTATCTGGTGAGATAGTGAGAGCCATTGGATTCAAATTGCATTCCTCCTATGCACAGCAATGTTTCATATGATTTGAGTTGTTATAGACGACAGCCTATATGCACACAGATATTGCTTTGGTTCCTGTTATCATTATGATGAGACGTGTGGCGGCTCTACTGCAGCCTACCTACATGGACAGATATCACCGATCATATAATCAATTTAATGTCAATCAGAATGATACAGGTGAAATAGGCTATAGCTGATGATATTGATCGATTGTTGAAGTTTTCCTTTACTGTGGCTCCTCCATTACGTGAATGCAAGCCTTATTTAACCTACACAAAATTATGAGAATGATATTCTTCAAAGGCCTACTGTATATGCCCATGAAAGGAATGTTGTATGTGTTGGTGTGCCCGTCACCATTCATTTTTTCATATTCATATCATCACATGATTGATCATTTGGTCATGTGGTCAGTTATAGTTGACTAATGTAGCTATAGTGTAAACTTAACTTGCCACCATTTTTACATAACCTTTGAAATGAGCCACAAATTTACCGTGCATGTGCACGCTTGCGCTCCAGTATAACAAATAGCGCTACACCTCTGCGAATACGAGAAAGGAGCTGATGGGAGGAATCCATGTGGCTATTGTGGATGTCCTCCAGAGTCCATGGCAAGTGTGTGTCTTCAGCCCCAGACACACCGGGAGAACTAGAAAGGACTACGAGCTACTAGAGGCTGCAACAGCACACTGAAGTTTGACCAAATAGGGAGCAATTTGCGTCGGGGTGGGTGGATATAAAAATAAGCTACATAGTGAAACACAATGCAAACTGATGCAAAGCAGAAAAGAAAACTTTATATGCCCTCCCCCACCTATCCCAAAAATAAAATACCTTGCCCTCCCCAGTACTCAAAATAAAATCAAAATGCCCTCTCCCCCCCCCCCTTTTTTTTTTACCTTCCCCCACCTAAATATCGGACAGTCCCTTACAGCTCAGCATTGACATCATTACAGCTCAGCAGTGACATAATTACAGTGCATTTTATTTTTCACAGTCAAATCTCTGTCTATGTTGTGTTGAAGCCCAGTCCAGCAGGAGGGAGCAGACTCCCCTGAAGCCATCTGTTTGTCCATCAAGAGTGACCGCTCTATGAATCCTCCTCAGAATTTTAAAGATAAATGTCCTTCTGAAAACATGTAAGTTATTGTTATTTTAGTATGTTAGCGTCACATACTAAAAGAGTAAACTTGTCATAAGGACACAGATATCTTCACTATGTTTCTATAAGGATTCCTCAGGAGAGGGCAGACTCCCCTGAACCCAGCTGTGTGAAGAGGAGGGACTTTATGGAGTTCCCTGTTGTTTTCAAAGATGGACATCACTCTGTTGAGCAAAGGTAAGAATTTAAAGGGATATGCCAACATTTTGGGAGATTCGCCTATTTGCCATGTTCCCGAAAGTAAAACTAGAATGTAGATGCCTTTCTCTTCCCTGTGTGTGCATTACAAAGGCCCACGCTGCTGTTTTGGCACTGTTGGAATGTGTATTTTTGGTTTTCTATACCTTGTTTAAGTTTTAAAACAGAATCATCAAAATTCAACTTAACTATTAGTTTCGGATCTCTGGGTATGGTCAAGCCTAGGCGGTCTTTTGCCTATTTGAATGGGAGATTTTCCAGAAAGCCGGGAGTGAAGACATCAGAGAGAGGCATAAAGTCACTCTTTGTCCAGTTACCGGTAATTGTGTATCCGGACAACTTACCGAAGGAGGTAAATAATTGTAGAAGAGGGGGGACCGATTTTTATGTAGGTATAATATTACATCATCTGCATACAAGTCAAGTCAAGTCAAGTTGTATATCACATTTCATACACAGAGGCAATTCAAAGTGCTTCACATAAAATGGTTGACAAGAAAAGAAAAGAAAAGAAGAGAATAAAATGGACATTTAAAAGCATCACAACAAAACTTTAAAAAAGAGTATAAAAAGTGCATTAAGCAACTTCATTAAGCAGCAGCTTCACATAAAATGGTTGACAGGAAAAGAAAAGAAAAGAAGAGAATAAAATGGACATTTAAAAGCATCACAACAAAACTAAAAAAAAAGAGTATAAAAAGTGCATTAAGCAAGAGGCGCAGCAGTTGCAGAAAGAGCTAAAAACTTAGCTCATACAAGCTAATACGCATTTCAATACCACCGACCTCCAGGCCTGCAAGGCTTGGGTGGCTACGAAAGAGGGCAACCCTGCTGGACCGAACAAAGTAGCGAACATGTTGGCATATATAAGCTTTACCCAGGATATAAATGATTCCCCAAACCAGAATCTACGCAGTGACTCGAACATATAGGGTCACTCAACCTGATCAAATGCCTTCTGTGCATCGAGCATAGCTGCACCGCTGGTCTTGCTATGATGTATATGATGTTAAGGAGGCGTCTGACATTGGAGAAGGGGAACCTATTCGGGATGAACCCTGTCTGGTCAGGGTGAATGATGAATGACAAATGTTTATTTAGCCGGGTTGCCAGTATTTTAATGATTATCTTTCTGTCAAAATTCTGGAGCGCTATGGGTCTGTAACTGGCCAGGTCTACAGTACTTCCTCCTTTCCCTTTTTTTAGATAAGGGAAATGTTAGCTTCATACAGTGTTTTGGGCAAAATGTTGTCCTTAGAGCTGGATATCATTCTGAGGAGGAGTGAGGCAAGAATGTCACAACATTTCTTGTAGAATTCCATGCCATCCATCCGGCCCAGCCGCTTTGCCTGATGGGAATGACTTAATGGCAGAAGTGATTTCTTCCAATGTGAAATCAGAATCTAAGTCCTCTCTGGCAGCATCGGCATGTTTGGGTATTTCAAGAGGGTCAAAATCAGATGAGATTGAGCAGCGTCATACTTGGATGAGTAGAGATCACTGTAAAACTCTCTAAAATGTTTATCTCTTTTGGCTTTTGGGTTAGTCAGCAAGGCACCCCTCTTTGATTTGATAGAGGATTGACCTAGAGGCCTGGGCGCCCGTAAGCTGCCGCAACAGGAGCCCCTCTGGCTTATCTCCCAATTCAAATTGCTTTTGTCTCAACTTTAAGAGAAGAGTGTTTATTTGACTGCCCAGGATGCAGTTGTATTTGTATTTTAGCTTCAGTATCTTGTTATAATATGATTTTGAGACCTGATATGCCACCTGATATGGCGGGAAGAGCATTCTCGATCTCCAATAGTCGCCTCTGTCTCTCCTTTCTGGCAGCGGCTTCATATGAGAGTATATCCCCACGAATGACAACCTTTAATGCTTCCCATAGTGTGGAGTCTGTTACTTCACCGTTATCATTGGATTCCATAAAGTGTTTTAATTTAGTGGTAATATACAGTATTCTGTAAATTTCCTTTCAGTGAGTAAAGAAGGGTTGAATCGCCAAGAGTAGGTTTGTTTAGGAAGAGAAAGACTTAGAGACAATGTCAAGCGGCTATGATCAGAAATCAATCTGCTATGGTATTTCATATTGGTGACGTGGGATATCAATTGAGAATCTATTAAAAAGTAATCTATTCTACTGTAGGATTTGTGAACATGGGAATAAAATGAGTATTCATTTTCAGTGGGGTGATGGACCCTCCAGACATCGACTAAGTTCCTGGATTTAATCAAGTTGTTTAAAACCTGAACTGAAGAGATATGTGAGGGCAGGCGTGGAGATAGTCTGTCTAAGTACGGATCCAAATAACAATTGAGGTCACCCCCAATCAATATGGCTTGAGTTGTTGTCCGGGATCAGGTCAAACACCTTACGAAAAAAGGCTGGATCATCCGTGTTAAGAGCAGTTTAGAGTCCGGCGATTTATCATAGCCCGACGGGCATCGCTGAACGTGACCATGAACGTGTCCATTCCAGTATCGCTCGATGCTGATTTTGGACGCTATCGCTCGTAAAAAGTATAAACACCTAGGCGATAGGAGAACGCATCGCAGAGGCGCAGAGCAGGATGTGTTGTGATATTTTCACATGGATTGATGCTGGATGGACAGACAGAGAAGCTACTGTAGCCAGTCAAGGTATAACGTTAACGTTTTGATTGCAACATTACAAAACTGTCTATCTGCTTGCTAACATGCTGTATGATTATCCATGCTAACAATGTGGTAGCTGTTACTTACCGTCTGTGTTGAGAATGTCCGCTTTCCAGGCATTTGCCTTTTTAACAGCATCTTTATAATCTGCCCGGTCGTTAGCCCAAAGGCACGGGAACCGTGTCCTTGTGTTTATTAAGTTTTCAACAAATATGTGATCTTCTTCCATTGTTAATTCAACTACAGCTAGCTAACTAGTGGCTTCAGAAACTGCAGTAGGAGAGAAACAAATTATGGTTGTCATGACAACGAAGCTAACGATGGGGTCAAAGTTTAATCCAGATGAAGTCTTGACGATGGTCGCAACGTTCATCACAACGATGGGATATCACCCGTCGCTGGAAGTATAAACATTTGTCGTTATCACGGACGATGGAATGTGATCATGGTCGCGGTCGCAACGACCATAAATCGCTGGACTCTAAACTGCCCTTTAGGCCCATATATATTTACCAGTGTAACAGGAAATGAATTAATGTGCCCAGTTAAAATTATGAACCTTCCATTTGGATCAGTTATGGATGAATGAAAACGAAAAGGTACAATCTTACGGAAAAGAATGGCAACGCCTCTAGCCTTGGATGTAAAGGGTGACTGATAGACCTATGAAATCCAGTTGCCCTTGAGTTTCCTACTGAGTGGATGTAAGATGAGTTTCTTGTGTATTTTTGGTGACTGAACCGGGTAGGCAGCTGTACCGTATACTACTATTGCAGTTAGCAGGGCTACTTTGTAATGCACACACAGGGAAGAGAAAGGCATCTACATTCTAGTTTTACTATCGGCAAATACGTGCATCTCCAAAAATGTTGGCATATCCCTTTAAAATTGACAAATTAGCCAAAGAGGTATCAAGTCAGAATTCGGCCCTGCATACTTTGTTGAGTTAGCTACATTAAAAACATCACATCCAATAATCAGAGCTGGCTTTCCTGATAACAATATATGGAAAATCAGAAAATAACTTTGTTATGAAGATTATTTCCATTATGAAGTGATTTTGCTGCTCTGACTTTATTTAACCCCACAGTGTGGACCATGATGGAGTGCAGAAGTTGAAACTAGATCTGAGGAAGTGTATGTGTGTATTTTGTTTTAAATTCATGAAAACAAAGCACCACACATTCGGTTTCTTTAATGGTAAACTCATGTATGTGACACCTATTTATTCACATCCTATTCTGAATGATGGCTGGCAAAATGTGTCATTGTGAAACTGAAGAAATGAACAGTCAATCTGTTAATAAATCAACAGATAATAAACACAACAGGTGTATTAGATGAGAAGCTGCTGCTGTATTGAGTCTTGTTCTCTCCATCAGATGCCTGTGAGCTCATACTGGACCCAAACACAGCACACAGAAGGCTCCTCCTGTCTGAAGACAACAGAAAGGTCACCCTTGTGAAGCTGCAACCATATCCTGATCACCCAGAGAGATTTAACCCCTGGCCTCAGGTGCTGTGTAGAAATGGTCTGACTGGTCGGTGTTACTGGGAGGTCGAGAGGAAAGGAGATGTTGGTATAGGAGTGACTTACAGAGGAATCTGTCGGAGGGGAGGGCAGGTTGACTGCATGCTTGGAGGGAATGCAAAGTCCTGGACTCTGCATTGCTCTGATAAGGGTTACTATGCCTATCACAATAACAGAATAACAGACATCCCTAACCCCTCCTCCTCTGTCTCTAACAGAGTAGCAGTGTATCTGGACTGGCCTGCTGGCTCTCTGTCCTTCTACACAGTTTCCTCTGACACACTGAGCCACCTCCACACCTTCCACTGCACATTCACCGAACCACTCTACCCTGGGTTTGGTTTTGTGTTTGAGCCTGGGTCTATTTCTAAACTTTTCCTTGCAGTTGATACTATGTCAGGTTTCCGCCCCTCAGTGTCTCTGTGTCAGTCTGTCAGATAGACAGTGGGCCCTATCGTTGCAAAAGCGGTAATTTTGCATTTGCGCTTGTTTTGTGCCCGTTTAGCACAGCACGGAGGGCAAATTGTGGGCGTGTTCTCCCTCCCTCCCTCCCTGTGGTTATACCGAGAATTATGCAGGCCACATAGATTGGTCTGTTCCCAGACACAAATCAGAACAATCTGATTCCCTCTCTCACTCCTTTTACCCTTCACAAGGTGGAGGACCCAACACATATCAAATCGATCATAGTAAAAAAAACATTTTCACCTCAATTCTCACATAAATAATTAATAATAAAATAATAAAATAATTTTCATGTGCATTCAAGGGGATATCAAAACAGGTGTTGTCTATTCATTTTAAGAATGTAGGAATGTTTCTGCAAATGAATTTGAATGAATTTGCCGATGCATGCTGTAATCACCATTGCATCATATACCAATAACACTGTATTCTTTATCAAACGAAATACTCTTAATGTAGCCTATTTTGTTAACCTTTTATCCTTTCCTTTATGTTAACATAGCATTTATTAATCATCTACAAATGTATATTCATGTTTTGTAAGTGATTAGCTCATCATGAACTAAAGACTTATAAATGACTTATAACTGAACATTATTATAAAGTGTTACCCTAGTGGTGAGTTTAAATTATTTTTCATCACAATATCAAACCCAGTTCGCTTGTGGAGACCAGTGGTCTCAGACCAGTATAAGCAGATCTGGGATCTAATTCACAGGCCTGCCAGTCCAAACCACAGAAGTACAGTACACAGAAGTACACAGTACACAGAAGTACAGCGACATCTAGTGACCACCAGAAGCCATTACATACAATACAATTAATGGATAAATAAAATAATAATGCATTAGGTGTGTTCTTTTTTATGTTTACTCCATAGACTGTATAATGGTTTACTCAATCAACACCTGTTTTGTTTGTGTGTTATTATAGTCCCCTCCCCCGCTCTTTCTAAATATAGGCTATTTTTCTCTCTTTGGATTTCTATGTTGCTTGACATTGTCAATTTAAACCAAATACCAATAAATACCTTGTTCAAGAAACAGGACAGGACAGTTTCATTACAAATGACTTGTAGCCTATACATGTTTTCCATGTCACTGCCTGTCAGCCAGATAGCCTGGTTAAAAGCATCCGGATCTTTGGCATGCTATCAGACAGATGGTTTGTTACACTGAATAGTGCAGTAAGATATAAAAACATGGTTGGTGAAGTTAAATGTAGATTTTTAACTAATTTCTACTAATCTTCCTGAGGCCGTCTGAGGGTCTAACTCCAAAATGACATATATGGATTATATGAATGTGAGAGAAACATTTATTTTTGTTTTGTTGAGATTAACTGATCAATATGCAATACGTGATCTTTGAATGATTTGCCTTGTTCTTTGTGGACCCCAGGAAGAACAGTTGTTACTACGGTAATTAATGACTAATGGATCCTAAATAAACAAGAGACATGGAAATTATATTTCAGTGTGAAATTCATCAGTCAGTAAAAACACAGATGGCCCTCTGCTCAGAAAATAAAATTGAACAGGAATTAGAAAATGTGTTTTACCTTCATGCTATGTTGCCTTTTTCTTTTTCAAACGTGAAGGTCTCATTTTGAAACGAAAATCTTTACTTAAATGTTCACAAGTCATTTTTGCAAGTCCAAGTCAAGTCTCAAGTCTCTTATGGATTAGCGGTCTATCATCTGCTGCATGCCATCAGGTCTGTCTGCTTAAACACTGCATAGCTAAAACTAAGGAATTCAAATCATGTAATGTATTACCCTCACTCTATTAACATACAGGATCAGCATTGATTAGTTGACATTATCAGTAGACATAATGCATAAAAAATGTAATTAAAAAACTAAAAATAAAATAAAGATTGTTCACGAGTCCCAAATCTCAAGTCTGAGTCAAGTCTCAAGTCTTTTGAGGACGAGTCTCAAATCAAATCTCAAGTCACTGGGTGTCCCTGCGTAAACCCCAAGGTAGATGAAGCAAGAAGATCACAGGAGGCTCTGATATTGTGCAGAAGAGATTTACTGAAAGCTCTTACATGGTTAGAAGTTTAATATATATGTTGAAAAGTTACAAAAAGATCATAACAGGTGTGGGTTACATACTGTACTGAATATGCTGTTCAGAAAATGTACAAAAATAGTTGGGTTAAGGCAATATGACACAACATGACACATATATTTATATATACAGTACACAAGTAAACAAAGATACTGCATATTTGGAGCCTTTGTCTCCCGGGTTTGAAACATAAGAGTAAAAAGTACAACGTTTCTCTTAAGCAAGCAATGAGATATATTTATATTTCCATAATGTAGAATACTTTGAGAGAAAAGACTCAGGACAAAACTCCAGACTGCCAATTTAAAAAAGGAGAAGTGACTTTAATGTGCACTGCAGGAAAACTATACATCGACACAAACAGACGTTTCGAACCGCACCAAGAGTTAAGAGAAATCCACCGACAGATCACAGGTCTCATTCATCAAACTGAACCGCAGCTAGAGTTAAGAGAAATCCACCGACAGATCAGAGAGTTAAGAGAAATCTAGCGACAAATCAGAGAGTTAAGAGAAATCTAGCGACAGATCAGAGAGTTAAGAGAAATCTAGCGACAGATCAGAGAGTTAAGAGAAATCTAGCGACAGATCAGAGAGTTACAAGAAATCCAGCGACAAATCAGAGTTAAGAGAAATCTAGCGACAGATCAGAGAGTTACGAGAAATCCAGCGACAGATCAGAGGTCTCATTCATCAAACTGTGTATGATCCATCCCTACTAAGGATGAACTAAAATAATGACTAATCTCTCTCTCTCTCTCTTCTACGATGGATTTCTCTTATTGTTGTTGGTGCGTCTTGGTGCAAAATGGCGGCTCTAGAAAGAAGTCCTCGCTCTTTGATTCTGAGGCACTGACACCAAAACCTGACGTTTACCAAAGATGTTTCACATCCCGAAACATTTTCTCACATCAAGTCCAAAAGTGTCTCCTGAAGCTGGACTCACCAGCGTTAGGTCTTTCCCTCTCTGCTTCCTCATTGGTTTCTTTGGTATGAAGCATCACTCATAATTCTAAAACATTCTTCTTCTAAAAAAGTTTGCCTGGTTAAAGCCATCCTGATCACATGACCTCAATCCTGTTTGGCTCTACAAATCAGTCTGGACTTCCAGCCGCCCACAGTGATTTTGACAGACAACTCCTTCAGCCAATCAGTGTCGCCAAATCCAATCCAAATTGACTTGGAAGAACGGTGAAAACATATTTTCCGCAGAGAAACTCTAAACGTCTATTTCTGCAATAACTGCACTTAAAGCTGCATTCAGCGATGTTTTTGTGTTAAAATAAGTGTTAAATGACTATATTCTGACAGCAATCACTGAAATAGAGTGTTTGGTCAGTGACTTGAAATCCCCCTAGTCCTGCAGGCAGGGCGGACGTATCTCCGCAACCGAGACTTGGCATTGGATTCGGGGTGGAAAAATACATAGTCCTTTACAGGCATCGCGATCTGACCTTCCGTTTCCAAGAAAATGTCTACTTTTCTCTGATTGGATAGTTTGAGGTCGCTGCCAATTTTGATCGAATCAGAGAAAAGTTGACATTTTCTGAGAAACGGAAGGTCCAATCGCGATGCCTGTAAATCTTTTCACCCCAAATCCAATGCCACCATCCCTGAGTCTACGACTTACGGTTGCGGAGATACGTCCGCCCTGCCTGCAGGACTACAGGAGAGAGACAGAGGACAGTGGGGGGTGGGGGGTTTCAAGTCACTGCCCAAACACTATTTCAGTGATTGCTGTCAGAATATAGAGCCATTTAATACTTATTTGAACACAAAAACATCGCTGAATGCAGCTTTAAAGTTACCGTTACCGGTCGTTACTTTGGGAGACGCCATTACTGTTTTGCTAGCGGAGTCCCTGATTTGCCCGGTTGCGTCATCAACTACGAAGCAGTTACATTCGAATTTCAGGAAATCGCTGTGGGCAACTGGAAGTCCAGACAAATACAGAGCGAAACAGAATGGTCATGTGATCAACATGCTTTAGACCAGGCTAAAAATCTGCCAACAGGATGAGAGAATCTCACTCATCGAGCAAAACAACTTCTATGGAGAATTGTTTTCAATAAAAGTCCTGCAAAGTTCAGCAGCATTGAAAGCGAGTGACGTTCTCACCTGACTGGTAGATTTTTCTACTCTTTCAAAGAAAAATCAGATTTGGTGACTCGGTCCCGGACAAAGCGACTCTGGTGCGACGGATCTTTTTTGCAGCTTGAGGCTCTCACAACACTTCCCAAGGCTTTATGGTGATTTTTTTTTCAATCTTAAGTGCTAAATCTTGTTGTTTCAAAGATCAACAGACAATCAATATAAGTTAAGTTAAGGCACTCAATGTGTTTTCCCGTTCATTACTTTTGAATGTTTTATCTTTTTCCCCCTCATTTAAAATGTACAATAGCTGCCTTTCTTGTTCTACTTCCGTGTTTCGCTGACGGACGGGCAAAACTCCCGGTCCAAGCGAAAAACATAAATAAATTAACTCAAGAAAAGGAAAAGGAAATAAAAAGAGGAGAAATCTTGTTGTGAACTTGTTTAAGCGCATGATAAAATGGAATTTGAATAGTGGTTCCATTCTTGCATTGAGTATTCAACAGAGAACAGCCTGGTCTTTCATTATAATGTCAAAGTAGACATTAACAATGTTTAGAGAAAGATGGTTGCACTTCAACAATGGGCTTCTCAGTGGACTGCTAAACCCCAATTCCATCAAAAAAATGATGAAAGGGTAGCATATCTCAGGATCATGACCTCTGCCCTTGTTATATTACCAAACTGAACCTATATTATTCAAACGGTCTGAAGAAGGCTCTTTGCCGAAATGCGTACACATTTTTGTATGTGATGTGAGTCAAATAAATCAAGTGAAAGTGAGTATTTTGCCCTCCTTGACTTGAGATGGAAAATTGAGATGTGCTACCCTTTCATCTTTTTTAGACATTAACAATATTACAGGCTGACAACACCACTGAAGACATGTGTCATTTGGTTCACTGCCCGTCTAAAAATACATTGTTTGAATGGGAATCTACAGGTGTAGTTTATCATTAAAGACATTTAAGATTTCCCAGATTCCTCGTTTGCAATCTAATTACTTACTATGGCTATTAAAATATCTTGAATCTTGAATATGTAGACTTCTACTGCAAAGTGCTATACGTCCATTTTGGATTGAATTACCTGAAGTTTACCATCCAATAGCTGTAAAATCTACACAATCCAGTCTGTAAAGGCATTATAATTACATTTATTAAGCGTGACAAGAACTTACAATATGTGCTGTTCTTCAAAAAGTGTCATAATTTGTTCTAATCTTGTATTTTGTTTCAATCACTTTTGTAAGAGCAGGCATCCCTTTTAAAGGAAAACATATCTAATTAGATACAGTATAAACTGTCTGTCAGACAGACAGGTGTCAGATAGACAGGTTTGGATTCATTTCTGTCTTTTGTATGCTTTGGCAAGACAAACACTTCATATAGTGCAATAAGATTAAAAATGTTTTTTTGGTGAAGTTAAAGGCCCATTCCGTCGGTTCTGGCAAGAAATAAATGTGCACAAAGTGTTTTTTATTGGCAATGAGTGAATGCGCCTTGACGTAACTTAAAAATGGCGACCAGGGGCGTTTCTCTCCGACCAGCCGTTCAGAAGATACATGGAAATACCGCAGTTTCGAAGGGGTTAGCATTTCCCGCCACAGCTAGAGGATGTGACGTCTGCGCGCGTTCACGAGCTTGTCTCTTGTCCTAGACGGCTAACAGGAAATGGCTAACGTTACGTTCGTCGGTAGCTGCTAGCAAAAGGAAACAACAACACAAACTCCAGAAAAGGTCCACACTAAATAAATCAATATTTATCTAATGAAGCCCGTCTGGCCAGACAGCAGCAATGTGACCGACATCGGGGGGAAACTAGAGTCAGGACTGTGTTTTCGGTTCATGAAGGGAACTTGCTGCTTGTAGCTACTGTAATGTGGTTTTGACCAGATAACGTTAGCTGCTTGCTAATGGATTTTCAAGATTCAAGATTTTTATTGTCACTCCGTAGTACAAGTATCTGACCACCTGGTCAGAAACTCTGCTAACATTACCGTCTTGTGTGACGTAATGCAACCCTAACGTTACTACCGTTATGCTTATGGTCATGGAACATTATTGTTTGACTGCAGTTAGCTGCGGTGGTGAGTGCCTATTATAACCATAACGTTAGCTTGATGCTATACGCGGCTAACTAATAGATTTAGCTATATTTATAGAAATTACCACCAGCCCCACTAATAACGTTACTGTCTTGTGTTGATAATGAATCTAACAGTCGGAAATATGCCTAACGTTAGCCTACCGTCTGTTATGCTTACGGTACATTGTTTGACTGTTCAGTTTGGTCAACTCCAGGCATTACACTGTACCGTACATACAGGGGAGCAGGCTATTTCCTGGCTTGTGCTAACGTGAGTATCCACTTCCCCGCAGCCAGCAGGCTCTGACTGCAGTTAGCTGCAGTGGGACTGCACATAGTAATGTTAGCTTGATGCTAATTGTGGCTAACTAATATTAATTTACATTTATAGAAATTACCACCAGCCCCACTAATAACGTTACCGTCTTGTGTGGATAATGAATTTAACAGTCGTAAATATGCCTAACGTTACTGTTATGCTTATGAAACATTGTTTGATTGTTCAGTTTGGTCAACTCCAGGCATTACATGGTACCGTACATACAGGGGGAGCAGGGTATTTCCTGGCTTGTGCTAACGTGAGTATCCACTTCCCCACAGCCAACGCAAGCCAAAACACGGCCAAACATGCCACAATAACGTCCCCTAATTCATCCAGAATCCTTCCTGGGCATCTCGAGGCTGATCTGACCGATAAATTGTCCAGGTTGCCGTTTTCAAGTGACTTTTATGAGTTAACGTTACAAAGCAACCAACAGCTCTGCTGTTGCCAGGCAACTGCTTCTGCGCTGGCGAGTATGGTGCCCGCGCGTCAGCTCGTTCACACGCTGCCTGCAGTTACTCTAAGGGCCACCGGCGTCAGTAAGAGTGAGTATTGACGGAATGGGCCTTTAAGGCAAGCGCAAGGTATGCTTTGATTTGGTTCATATTTCTGAGGGAAATGTCATTAAAACACACATTCTTGCTAATTTCTGCTAATATTACAGACTGTCCCTTTAATATCACAAATACATTATCAGTCTAGGACTAGGATGGGGATCGTTAATCTTTATTGATATTGATGCCGTTTTCAAGACTGCTTAAGGATCTGAGTCTTTATCGATACCATCCATAGTTTCTATTATTTGGTGGAAAGACGAGACAACAATACATTTTTAACAGAACTGGTATTGCTTTTATTGCTTAACTGTGAGTCTGTAACTGATTTCTGAACAGAATGCCTGGTGAGGTAATTCAATTCTACTTTGTTTAGTTAAGGTTGGCAGGTAATTCAATGGAATTTTTATTTATTATAGACAAACTTCTAGACAAAATTATAGACAAACGATTTATGTTTGTTCACCAGTGATTTGAGGTAAATGACATGACTCTTGTGACAAAACGTTATATAGGTTATATATAACATTATAGGACCCGTTAGTCTTGATAGCAGTATCGATAAGCTCAGACCTTATTGATTTTCGGGTTTTGAGAAATTATCGATCGATAGTGGGTCTGGATCCCCATCCCTAATGGAGACGCCTCGCTGTTTGCTTTATGTTCTGCCGACTTCAAGCTACGGCACGAGAGGAAAAAACGACAGAGGAAATACAGAACTGACTCAGTGAACAAGCTTTGAGTCTTTGATGGTTCTATTCAGCTCTACTGTCTCTATTGTCTCTGGTGGTGATTTGTTGTTGTGCGTTTTCATTTGTGACAACAGGTAACAGTGAAGTTAAGATGTTGCAGAACGCACATTATAACAAACAACAGTTTTAGGAGTACGACCATTTAGGAGTACCAGCATTCAAATAAGCATATGTTCTTCAGCTATCTTCAGATTTCAATGTTTGACCCATCATTTGAAAGCTTACAATCTGCACTTTCATCATCTGTAAAAAACTGAAAAATGTTCCTCGCCTACTTGTTACCCAATACACCATAATTACAGACACACACGTACGCACGTGCACTCGCACGCACACACACACACACACACACACACACACACACACACACACACACACACACACACACACACACACACACACACACACACACACACACACACACACACACACACACACACACACACACACACACACACACACACACACACACACACATACCAGAGTCCCTGTCACAATTTATACCAAATGTCCCTTAAGGGACAAGAACGATTTGAAATGAGCTGAATCAAAAGGACAAAAAAAGGTAAAAAAATTTAAATAAAATAAAATTAACCCCAAACAATCTTTGATCCCTTTGAGTGCTATGATCCCGTGATAAAATAGACCAGGGACATGTCTGGTGTGTTTGGAGGGCTTGTATGTGTGTCAAAGCTGGCAGAGGATTATTGATTATAATTATTAATGACATGGCTATTCATCATTATTACTATTACTACTAAACTTTCCTTCAGGTCAGTCAATCTAGTTGAAGTCTCATTAACTCTATAACATTTGTTATGATTTGGCGCTATATAAATATAAAATTGATTGAGTGATTGATTGATATCTGATTTGGATAATCTATTATATTTTTTGGTAGAATTCACTCTGCTGCAGATACAAGAGTTTTGTTTTTTACAGACTTCCAGGTCTGACATAGAGAGCCAAAGTCACTCCCTCTTCCGGTTTAGGCATATTATGACCCAAGTGATTTCATCCACCATTCATTTTTCCATAGACATTTCATAAAATGCAATTAAAAATAGTTTTACTTGGTCAAACCAAGTGATTCAGTTATATTTACAATGAGGAGAGACCATACTGTATAACATTTTAACATTTCACTCGGACCACACACAAAAAAGAAGAAAAAAGGTTGAAACAAAAGGTTTTAATACTTTTTTCCCTTTTCTTTTTTTGGTATGCGTGAAATGTTCTATGGTCTCTCCTGATTCTAAATATAGCTGAATCGCTTGGTTTGGCCAAGTAAAACTATTTTTTTTATAAGGATTTGACTAAATGTCTATGGAAAAATGAATGGCACCTAAACCGGAAGAGGTTGTGACTCGTGAAATAAAACTACAGACTAGCAGTTCCACTCTTTCTTTCTAAAGCATCCTGTTGACACAGCCAGCCGTCCCCAAACATCCAAAATGCCAAACTTGAATTCTTGAAGCTTTTGTGGTGGCTTCCTTGTGCACTGAAAGTGATGCAGAAGCCAGAAGCTGATTGGTCTCCTGGCTTCCTTGTACACAGAGTGATGAAGAAGCCAGAAGCTGATTAGTCTCCTGGCTTCCTCGTACACTGAGAGTGAAGAAAAAGAGAGAAGCTGATTGGTCTCCTGGTCCTGTGAGGTCACAGGTCTTCAGTCCTCGTTGTGTTTAGAGAAGGGAGTATTGGTTTCCTTAACGTCTTACTGTCACCCGGGATCCTCTGACGTCTACGAGTCACCCCGGGCACTTCCTATTTGTTCTCTGAGTAATATGTATTCCCATTGGGCATCGAGGGGAAGGGGAAGCCTCCGTTCCCTATGATTGGATGGCTCTTGATCTGAGAAAGACAAAAGAGCAATGAGAATTGAGAAGCTGCAGGCCACATCTTCCGCCCAAGTGCAAGGGCAAATCTTTGCTAGTTTATTTTTTTTTCTATATTTCCCACCCGATTTTTTTTATCCCATTTTTATCCCCCATTGGTGCAAAAATTGTATGTATTTATCCTGGTTGCTGCTCCACCCTCTGCTGATCTGGGGAGAGCAGAAACTGGCTCCATGCTTCCTCCGATACATGGGCAGTTAGCCAGCTGCTTCTTTTCACCTGACAGGGGAAGCTTCACCAGTAGGACATAGCACATGGGAGGATCACGTTATTCCAACGAGTTCCCCTCCCTCCGAACAGGCCCCCTAACGACCCGAGGAGGCACCACTTCAGCGACCAGGATATTGCATGTTTTGGTGAGGGGTTCCTATATGAAGGAAACCCCCAGGGGGCACGGGGAGAACATGCAAACTCCACACAGAAAGGCCCTTTTTGACGACCCCACCCGGGCAGTGGGCACTCGAGGACATGCGGACGGGCACGCACTCCTTCAGCGCTCACAACGTCCCAGGTGGGAATCGAACACAGGACCTTCTAGCTGTGAGGTGACAGTGCTTACCACCGCGACACCGTTTGCTCGTTTCTAGCACTCCAAATATTTTTTTGTTCTTTTAACTACCGCTGGTTTGCTGAAACAGGGAGATTTTGAGTGTTAGAAACTAGCAAAGATTTGTCCTTGTCCTTGCACTTGGGCGTAAGATATGGCCCTGTGACTTTTCTGTAATTTTCAGACAAAACAACATCAAATGCACTTTATCTATGGACATTTTTTACTCAGACCACCTCCTACAGGTGAACTGGGGTGGGGTTGCTTGGTCCGCACCTCAGTTTGGAAAAAAACGTTCACATTAGCAGGTTTTGACACAAACCACACCCGGATTCAGACTAACAGGCCAGTGTGTGAACCCCAAAACCCTGCGGTGGCTGTGAATGTGGCTGTGGCACGTTTTCTTTAAATGGTCGCCAACATTACACCATTAATCATAGCCAGAAACTGTCAAAACAGAAATTATGATTTGATTATGATTATGATGAACTAATCATGTGCAATGAATGCTTCCGCCAGGAAAAATAAGCAAATCTAAGCTTAAAATATTTGATCAAAATCACTTTGTTAAATTGCCAAAAAATAAACCACGGATTTGCAAGAGCTAGATCCTGTAAAAACAACAACAACAACAACAACATTAAATTATGCGCTCCACAGCGCAACTGCAAATACATTTGCAGTTGCAGACATACAAAGAAATTCAACTCACATTTTCTCTCTCTCTAATACTGCAGAGAGAGATTTAAGGCCCTATCGTCGTACCGTTTGCCCACCTTTTATGCTATCTTCCCTGCGTCTTAAGCTATCGTCTGCCTCCACCATCCAGTTTTGCGCTCACACAGTATTCTCCGAGCAGTGCAGGAAATCCTCGCTTGTATACATTACGCACGGCATGGATGTCACTCTCTCTCCAACACCTCGCGCACGCACACACTCTTCCCTCCTCAGAATGCCACGTTGATTTTCAACTATAGCCTACATTGCAGAAAAAAACACACCTTGATTTAAAAATGAGAATTTGTTTGTCAAGGTTTTATTAAGCTACATAATTCCTGACCATACAGGTCTGTGGTGTGAGGTAACAGTAGATTGCTTTTGAGAAAGTTGTGCCGACCAGTAGGCTATACAGTAACCTCTTTGCCTGCAATTGCAGCATGCAACAATAGCTTAACCCGAGTGGACAATTCTGATATAGGCTATTGAAATAGGCTAGAATTAAAATCTCACACATCCCTACCCTATTAAAGAAACAAATATTTTTAAATGTGTATGTTATAGCCTATATGAACGAAACGACTAATTACAGTAAGCTTTGGGACATGGGGATATTCACTGTGTAACTGCACGGCAGCCCTTTGGTGTGTTTCAAATGGATCGTTCCATCAGCATCAATTTACGTTAGTTTCTATGGTTTATATGAATCCGAACTGGTTCATCCTCCAATTCTCTCCCTCTCTCATTCTCTCCCCTCTCTCTCTCTCTTTCCCCCTCTCTTGCTACCCTCTCTCTTTCTCTCTCTCTCTCTCTCTCTCTGTCCCTCTGCTTGCCCACGGCACTCAGCAAGAAAGAAGCTGCTGTCACAGACGTGACTTTGGCGTCTAAGGGGAGTGGACTGGACATGATCTCACACGTGTGAATACTGTTTTGGGCATAAATAAGCCTATATGGAGGTTTGCGCGAGATGATGCGAAGTGCAGCGGGCCGACACGCCCACAATTAAGGCTTTGCGCGGCGCTATTCCAGTGCAAAACGGGCGCTAATGCAAAATTAAAGCCTTTGCGAAGATAGAGCCCTTAGAGTTTTCCCTACTTCTAGCCAGCAGGACTTCTATGTTGTGTGAAAAATTAGCCCACAGCACAGTGAGTCAAAATGTGACAGAGCAAAAAACACCCAGAAACTGCTTGTGGTTCAGAGGAGTTTTAAAGCGCTTGGTACCTGTGTGTGCTCGCTGAAGTTGAGGTATGGCTGCTGTGGCATCAACAGGCCATCTGGGTCCAGGCCAGGGGTCATTTGGCAAGACAGGAGCCCGACGTCAGGGTCCCCCATCCCCGTCACCGAGCCACCGGGAAGACCCTGGAAGTAAGGTTGTAAAAAGTATCAATAGTATCGATAATTATCAATACTCAAAAGGCTGAAACGGATACTCATTTGCAACAGGATAGTATCGATAATTATTGATACTAAAAATGTATGGATATAATAGTAATTTGCAACAGTATTGATACCAGCAGTTTCAGCACTTTCTCTTAATGAAAAATCTAATGTACTGATTTTTCCCTCTCTATCATCGGTGGGTATCTGTTGCTTCAACAAGCTCAAAGTGTTCTAATAGGATGATGACTAGAGCAGGGGTAATCTGCTGTGTTGTGATAGGCTGATGACTAGAGCAGGGGTAATATGCTGTGTTGTGATAGGCTGATGACTAAAGCAGGGATAATCTGCTGTGTAAATGTAAAGTTTTATCAGGCCTAGATTATGGGAAAGCGTGCGTATGTCCATCCATCTGTCTTTCTTTATGTTTATGCCTCTTGTCATTTTTCCCACTGTGGTATCAATATTTTCCTGGCTATCGTATCGAAGTTAGAAATTATGGTGACAACCTTACCTGGAAGTAACACGACACTTTGGAGGGACTCTGGCTGCTGGCAGGGCTCAGCCTCTGGCAGGCGGGCGCCTGGCTGAGCTGCACGCCGTTGATGGGCACCGAGGGGGCAGAGCCTCCGAACATACAGCTTCTAGAGGGCGCCATAGGCGGGGTCTCCATTTCCTGCTGAACAGGAAACGCCATACTTGCGGTCTTTGGAGGCCTGAACATCGGCCTGCAGTTGACAGAGTTCTGGGGCGCGACCACCCCTTGGAGAGGATTCCTCTGAAACCCCGGCGTTTGGTTGAGGCAGCTGCCCATGTTCAGGTGTCCATGTGAGATTGGTAGCTGCTGCTCCAGGGGCCAAGACAGTCTCTGATTCTGAAGGTTCTGTGCATGAAGTGCAAACTGGCCCTGTGAGCAGCTGGTGGAGGAAGGATCCATGTTAAAATCTGCGGGGGTTGAAATATTTTGGGCGTAGGATTCTACAAAGCTGTCCGTTTGGTTTGAGTTGTGGACGGGGTTGATCCACTGGGTGCTTTGACAGGAGAACATAGGGTTTAGCTGTCTCTCTGTGCGTTGGTTCCGGAGGCCAATTGGTAGATTCGGCATTCTCATCTGAAGGTGGTTCGGCATCGGCTGAGCCATTTGGTTGGAGTTGGAGTGAAGCTGATTGGCTGAGGTGGGCCTGAGAGAGCACGGTCCAAGGCTGTTGTGCTTGACGGTGGCCTGTAGGGGCCTCAGCTGGTTCTGTGCCTGGGCACGAGAGTCCACCGATGAGGGGACCAAGCTCACCGCAGCGCCCGGGTTCTCTGAGTGGAGAGCGACAGAGGGAGAGAAGGCGTTCTGCGAGGTGATCTGCTGAAGCATTGGGCCGTTTAACCCAGGAAGGTCCAGCGTCATCATGCCTGGCAGAGGACCGTGTTTGTCAGCCACCGTCTGCCTCCTGCTGGCCATTGGCTGGGTCTGCGGCTCCACGGGCCAGCCGAAGCTCTGCTCGCCACCTGGGAATGAATTGGATGTATTTGAAAGTTAAAATAGATACATGCACATTTCGCTCCAGATGAAGCCAGCACATACATTTATATAACAATCGAGGATGAAAACACAGTAAAGTCAAATACCTATTTCCACTGTAGACCTCAAAGGTAAGTTAAGTTAAGTTATCCTTTATGTATCCCCATGGGGAAATTCATCCTCTGCATTTGACCCATCCTCTACTAGGAACCTTCCTAGAACTAGGAGCAGTGGGCAGCCGCAGTGCAGCGCCCTCCCCATGTTAGTGGATGGGGAAATGGACAAACTAAACAATCAAAGTACACGTCAGATCATTTTTCCCAAAAGGTGGTTTGTATGATTTGTGCAATCTGCCTCCCTTCTTTGCAGAGTGAGTAAAATGGATGCCTCTTCAAAAATGTGTGGTCACATGACCAATTTCTTCTATGGTTTTCTAGATACAAGGGGTGGCACAACTTCCCCACTGGCACAACTCACCCCACTCTCCCCTATTCCCTCTCCTGAAGATTTGTTTACCGACGGGGAGAAAACCCCAGGTGATAGCCACCCGTCAATCACTCACGCTCTCTCTCTGCTCAACATTGTTGTAGTAACACTTTTTTATTTTGAAATTCAGTTGCCTTTGCCATTTCCCACGGATATTGTCGCGTTTTTCCTTCATGGCTTGACAGAAGAAGTCTGCCTTCACGCGCCTAGTCGGCTTGAAAATAGAACTCACGCCTAAACGATAAAATCGGCGCAGGTCAGGCAAGGCGTGGGTACACGCAAGGTTCACGCTGAGGCGCCCTGTGTACTCATTGACTAAAAGTCTATTTAAAAGTGTGGGTAAAGGCAAGGCATAGGCAAGGCTTGGGTGCCCTGTGTGAACGTAGCCTTAGCCGGCTTTTAGCTTGCATTCTTTAATGTCGGCATAACATTACTAACAATCTAACAACCGATAACGATAGCTGGAATAACAGACACATATTTTCAGAACTTACCAGGTTGTCCAACTGCCTGCCTATGCCAGGAAATGTGTTTTATAACGTTACAACTCCCGGGTATCAAATGAGGCGGCCTACACAATACCAGCCATTAGCTAATAGCTAACGGGCTAGCCTGTCGCAAACAGACACTGGAGGTTTTATTTTGGGTAAAGCACGAGGAGAGTATTTATATGGATATCTCTGGGAAGTGCTTTGACTGGGGATGTTCGCAAGCTCCTCTCCACGCAGCTGGATAACGTTAGAAAAATGACCCGACTGAGAGAAAGCGGCACTGGGCATGCGTGCATGAATGTATGGCCTTTGGGATGGACCAGTCGATGGCAATCGATGTATTGGGCACGCCTGGTTACACTGAGCCATCCAAGCTTTAAAATGTTGGGCTGTCGGGTAGGTTAGTAAGGGAAGTTTCAGTACCACTCTGATAAGCTTGTTCTGGACTGTTTGTTATCTATTGCTTAGATTTTTGGAGATACTACTGTACCAGCCTGTGCTTGCATAATCAGTTGCATTGGACCAGAGCCTTTGCCAATATCTTCAAAATTGGATTTCCGGAATAAAAACGTTATTCTATTGTGGACTGTTTCTAAAACATATAGAGCCATATTCTCACCAGACATTACACTCTCCATGGCGAGACCCTGGTTGTGTAGGTCCAGGCCGGAGAGGCAGGCCGGCACGTCATCCAGTGGATCGGGCAGCTGCAGCCCTTCCTCCCCCAGCAGCTGCTCCTCCATGTAGGTGAGGATGTTGTGGCTGAGGAGCTCATCCAGGTCACAGCTGGCCTGTGTGGTGAAGAATAATATTCTTTAGTCTATTCTTTAATCCTCCAAGGCAGATGGGGCACTGTGGCTGCGGTAGCAGTGCCATAGACATCACTTCTTGTCTTAAAGGAACACGCCAACATTTTGGGAGATTCACATATTTGCCATATTTCCGATAGTAAGACAAGAATGTACAGTAGATGCCTTTCTCTAAATATATAAAGTGCGGTGCACCCCTCCTGCTAGTGAGCTTAGCGGCTGAATGGTAAGAACGGTACACCAGCGTTCAATCACCATAAAAAAACACATTCCAACAGCACCAAAACACTCATATTTACATGTTCTGACTCCTGGCTCATCTTCAGGAGTGTGTTCTCCCACTCCTTCAGCTCATCAGGCTGCACCTCCAGGCTGCCTCCCAGCTCGCTCTCCCCCAGGATCTGCTGCAGCGTCTCCACAATGTCCTGCACCTATGGGTGGGGAATGGTAGATGGTAAATCTAAATGGACTGCATTTATAGAGCACTTTTCTAGTCTACCAGGGTAGGACCAGGGTTCAAACCCGGGACCTTCTTGCTGTGAAGCAGCAGCGCTAACCACTGAGCCACCCTCTGCCACCATACGATTTTGATTTGATTAAATTTAATTCAGGGGCCTGCCATTGATATGAGACAATAGCATATGCCCATTTAACACAATCAGTTACATTTATATCAACTCACAAAAAGCAAATTAACTTAAAGAGCGCTTGATGACCTTTCGATTTAACATACAACATTAACATAGAATTCAAATATGTAAAAAACCAAAGGCAACACTGCTGCACATAATAATCACAGAAAGGAGGGATGGCAAAAACAAAATGCAGATTGTCTCAATGTTATTCAGCTTGCCTTGCTTGATTTCATTCAGCATCTCCATTGCGCACACGGTGTGCTTTGGAGACGTATAATTAAATGGGTCTTGGCTGTCGCAAAAGACTCTTCTCTCTCCTTTTCCAGGAAGCTCATTGGTTCTTGGGCGGTGCCTTTTAAGGTTTAATCGTATCCTTGCAACTTAACCTGCTCTGGACCAGGTTAACTCTGAAGCATAAGTTGCTATGGAAATATATCTCAGTAAGAAGTTAACTAGCGTTGTAGCATGGCAAACCCAGGGTTAAACCTGAAGTTACCTCGCTAATCTTGCTTCGTGGTATGTAGGCCTCTGGTTTGTGTTTACAGTGCGGTATGCCGGCCGTGTCGCTTGCTCTGCATGTCTCGATGGCAAACAAGTGTCTGGGATTGCATAGTGTAGATGGCAGACGCTATATCAGAGCAATGCGAGTGTTTACGGTTGCTTATGTGTTTTATATAATGTCTGTGTTTACATTTTGACATTACAGCTCCAGCGTGACATCTAGTGGGAAAAATCGTACATAATGGACCTTTAAAAATGAAAAGTATCGATGTTTTCACATCGATACAATATTATATCGATGTAACTGTACTTTGATCTAGATTGATGTATCGTCAAACCCACCATGCCCTCGGACTTCACCAGGCTGGTGACAGTGGGTTTAGGCTCCGGGTGCTGCCAGGAGTCTCCGGGAACGTTGACCAGGGCGTGGGTGTCCTTGAAGGCAGCATCGTTGAGGGAGCTCAGGACGTTGGCGTTGTTGTTGTGGTGGCAGTAGACCTCCTGGTCTTGGCTCAGCATGCAGCCGATCAGGGAGGTGTGGTCGGCGGAGATACCGTCCGTCCTCCTCTGCTTGGGGCCAGAGCAGGGGTCAGGTATGTCCAGGGTGGGGCCCACGTCGTACAGCAGCCCCTCGCCCGTGGCACAGTTGAACGGCAGCTGGATCCGCCTGAGCCGAAGCTGTTCTTCCCCCTCTTCATTTCTGGGAGAAAAATACAAGAGTGGGTTGTAGAAGTACAGTAAATTACATACAGTAGTAGTGACGACAGTAGTAATTGTTATAGTAGTAGCTTAAAGAGCTAGATGACAGAGCTTTATCTAGGAACTCAAAGAGCTAGATGACAGAGCTTTATCTAGGAACTCAAAGAGCTAGATGACAGAGCTTTATCTAGGAACTCAAAAGAGCTAGATGACAAGAGCTTTATCTAGGAACTCAAGAGCTAGATGACAAGAGCTTTATCTAGGAACTCAAAGAGCTAGATGACAGAGCTTTATCTAGGAACTCAAAAGAGCTAGATGACAGAGCTTTATCTAGGAACTCAAGAGCTAGATGACAGAGCTTTATCTAGGAACTCAAAGAGCTAGATGACAGAGCTTTATCTAGGAACTCAAAAGAGCTAGATGACAGAGCTTTATCTAGGAACTTAATAGAGCTAGATGACAGAGCTTTATCTAGGAACTCAAAAGAACTAGATGACAGAGCTTTATCTAGGAACTCAAAGAACTAGATGACAGAGCTTTATCTAGGAACTCAAAGAACTAGATGACAGAGCTTTATCTAGGAACTCAAAAGAACTAACGGAACCAACGCCATAGCTGACCACCTTTACCCAAACCCGCCCCCCTTTGTTTGCGGACCGAGTGACGTACTTCCTCCTTCTTTGCGGGCTATTCAAGAGGTTAATTGTCCGCTGTCGCAAGTCCCTTTTATTCGCAGATATCTGACAGTCTATGTGTAAAGTTTCATATTAAAATGTGCATGATAAAAGGTCCAAATACCTTATGAAAGTGCCTTTGATAAGCGAAAGTAGCAGTGAGCCCCTTGGGCGACGGTACCACAGAAGAAGAATATACCATGAAGAAGAAAGGCCCTGTAAAACTAGCCCAGGCTACTGCAAAACTACGCTAGCAGCACAGACGTTCAGATAGGACTGGTCATTTTAGCTTGCAGCTTTTTCACCAGCAATAACGTCACTTCCCAGACTCTGGTAAGGAAACGGCTATAGTGAATGATTAAAACAAGATGTCTCTAGAAAGATAAGAAGTTTGACTTGTGGTTTCAGCCATTAAACCGAGTAGAAACAGCACTTGATCATTTGTGGCAGGCGTTGAAACAGAATTTTGATAGAATATTGTCAAAAAAGTGGTCAGGTTTGGCGTCGGTGACGCTAGATGACAGAGCTTTATCTAGGAACTTAAAGAACTAGATGACAGAGCTTTATCTAAGAACTCATTTTGCTCTGTGGTTATTTGTATGGCAGACTTACGTCAAAACTCTCTGTCGGGCCACGATGAAGTCTGGCTTCCCTGCTTTGAAGACCAGCCTGGCGAGGGCCTGGACCCAGACCCAGCTGCGCGATTTGGTCAGCAGCCTGAAGACAGTGAAACCACTGTCTCCTGTTTTCATCACTGGATATGATACAGAAAAAGAGTTATATTGTCTGTCTGTCTGTGTGTCTGTGTGTCTGCCTGTCTGTCTGTATGTCTGTCTGTGTGTGTGTCTGTGTGTCTGTGTGTCTGTCTGTCTGTCTGTCTGTCTGTCTGTCTGTCTGTATGTCTGTCTGTGTGTGTGTCTGTGTGTCTGTCTGGCTGCCTGCCTGCCTGCATACACAAAAACAAAGCTAGGTCGAAACCCAACATATGGCCAGTGCAAAAAAGCATTGATGAGCCTGATGGCATTGGTTGTAGCAAGCAGCAACATTGTTAATGTAAGGCTGTCGGTGGCAAAAGTATGAAGGATATAATGGAAAATCAGTATGGTAAGAAAGCCCTAGAAAATAATTATTTCATTATTGCATTTAAAGCCCCAATCAGTAAGTTTTCCACTGCGCCCTCTGCGTGCATTAGTATCGATAACGATATCGCCGTTCAAAGTCAACAAAACACAGCGCCAGAAGCTCTATGTACATGTTGTGACATCGGGTACTCACCACGTGATGAAATAATAATCCATAGTTCCGTGAAACATCATTTTCGTAGCAAATCCGAATCGAGTTACTTCCTCGTTTTCATGAACACAGCGCTTCCGCTGTACAGCGCATGCGCGCATGCTTTTCTTTTTTTCTTTTTTCTTGCTACGGGACGTGACAGACAAACTGCTTAGTCCCAGTGCTGGCCAATGGAGGGCGGTGTGGGATAAATAAAGACAAGGGTCTCACGATTAAAAGTCAATCTACCATGTCCTGTGACTAAAAATCAGTTATATTACAGTAAAAAATGTCAAAAATGTTACTGATTGGGGCTTTAATAAAACATTTTAATATAATACATTTGTGTGTGTGTGTGTGTGTGTGTGTGTGTGTGTGTGTGTGTGTGTGCACACACACGCTCGTGTGTATTTATTGTGAAATTCTAAAAGATGTGTATTTGTCGCATTAAAAGGACCCCACCCCTCTGTATAGCCTCATGGTGCCTTTTCAACTTCTATTGTTCTAATTATATCTCTCCCAGTTAACAGTATTCCAAAATCATAAGTTCATGATGAAATAGCCTACGCTGCGGTGCGGGCTTTCAAAAAACAAAACAGGTTTTGTGCAGGACAGTTCACACAAGCTGTGTGATGTGGTTTGGTGAAGATTTGACAAAATGTGAAGGGGAAATAGCAAAAAAAACACTTTTGGACAGAATTGGAAATGGCAGAAAATCTAGTTAGACGGAAATGGGCGTGGTCTATATACAAAGAACGTTGATCATAGAAGCAATGGTTCCAAAGTTATGGACCAAAATGTAAAGAGGGCAGCTATAGTGCCACCGTGAGGTCAATCGGTGTAATTTTTTAGGGCAGAGTAGAAGAGATAAGAAGTCGCTCTTATGGTTTGTGAGCTACGGGTACTTATTGTTGCCATAGCGCCCCTATAGTCGAAATGATACAATCGTTTTTTTTATCAGCTCAGAGTACATAGCTGCACACCTGTACCAAGGTTCATTCGCAACGGACAATGCGTTCCGGAGTTAGGGCGATTTTTGTGAACTAGGCCACACCCACAAAAGTTTGGAAGTCGATTATCACAACGGTGCAGTCTTGCAAAAAAGTGCGAAATAAGTTTTGTGCAGGACAGTCCACACACGCTGTGTGATGTGGTTTGGTGAAGATGGGATGAAATTTAAAGGAGAAAAAGAAAAAACCCTTTTGGAGAAAAAGAAAAAACACTTTTGGAGACAATTCAAAATGGCGGAAACTCTAGTTAGACGGGAAATGGGCGGGGCCTCTATCAGCCGATGCAGAATGACCCAAGGAATCCAGGGAAAAAATAGTTTTCATTGTAGATGCTACGGTTCAATAGTTATGGACCAAAACATAAAGAGGGCTGTTATAGCGCCACTTAGTGGTCAAATAGGTGGCGCATTTCGGCTACCAAGTTCGGTAGTGGCATGTCTTATGGTTTCTGAGCTACAGCTAAGCAAAGTGGGACCAAATCGGCTTGCAAATTAGTGAGTAAATTGGGGTGGACAAACCCTGTTATAGGGCCTGCGCCCTGCTAGCGCTGGCCAAAGAAACTATACTTGAACAAGTATGCATTGCAGATAATGTAGCATCTGTAATGTATCTTGTCCACATTGTGCTGCTGTAGTGGCGGTGTGTATAGACAGAGAGACTCACTGCGAATGTGGTTGTCGGCGCAGTACATCATGTCAGCCGCGTGGATGAACTGGTATCCAGAGCCCTTCATACAGAGCTCTATTTCACTGTAGCCAAGAACCACCTTCCCTCTGGAGACCGGAGAGATATATTTTTATTATGATATTTTTATTATATATATATATATATATATTACATATTGCATGTTACATATTACATGTTACATATTACACATTATGTTATTATCGTACATAAACAGCTGTCACATTCCTTTCAAACAAGCACTGTCATTGATAATAAGATGGTGATACATGATTACTTACAATGAATTGTGCAGCCCTAGATGGAAGATTAAAGAGGACATGAAACATTTGATCATATCTCTACTCTAGTTCACCTCAAACAAGACAGGACACTGCTTTCAAGTCTGACATTTACCTAAATTTGCTAGAAAGATTAACATTTCAGCTTTTCACTTGTACAGTACAGTAGTGGAGTACAGGCTAGTTAAGTGCTGGTAGTAAGGATTTTGAAATCTACCAGGCTCACAGCAGAATGCTGTTGTTTCTGACTTGGATTGTGGTTGTTTTGATTCATCAAAATGTTCAAAATCCTTATACTGTACTGTACAGTCAACCTATAGTGACATCATCAAGCAGCGCCCCAGTTGGCGAAAAGCATGAAATGTTGTTAATCTTTCTAGCAAATCGAGGTACATTTCAGACTTGCAAGCAGTGTCCTGTCTTGTCTGAGGTGAAATGCAAATGAACTAGAGTCATATAATCAAATGTGTCATGTCCTCTTCAAGTAAAGAATGTGTGTACTTTTCCCATCTCTGTGGTCACAGCATGGTGGTTACCTGGCGTCCACCCCGGTGGGGGCGAAGTTGAGCTTGTGTTTGGTCTGGAAGATGAGTGTCTTGGTCCTGATCTCCAGGATGCAGGGGGGCTGGAGGGGTGTGCATACGCAGAACAGAGCCAGCTGGGGGGGCGCTAGAGAGCCATCCTCTGACACGCGCTTCTGACCGTGAAGGAACTTCAGACGGCCGCGGAAGTTCAATGCCTGGGGACGCACACACACACACACACACAGAGGCCTGAGTGAAGTTCAATGCCTGGGGACGCACACACACACACACACACAGAGGCCTGAGTGAAGTTCAATGCCTGGGGACGCACACACACACACACACACACACACACAGAGGCCTGAGTGACGTTCAATGCCTGGGGACGCACACACACACACACACACACACAGAGGCCTGAGTGAAGTTCAATGCCTGGGGACGCACACACACACACACACACACACAGAGGCCTGAGTGACGTTCAATGCCTGGGGACGCACACACACACACACACACACACACACACACACACACACACACACACACACACAGAGGCCTGAGTGAAGTTCAATGCCTGGGGACGCACACACACACACACACAGAGGCCTGAGTGAAGTTCAATGCCTGGGGACGCACACACACACACACACACACACACACAGAGGCCTGAGTGACGTGCAACTAACAATTATTTTCATTATCGATTCATTTGTCGATTATTTTTTCGACTAATCGATTAGTGGTTTGATCACACAGTTGCCCAACTGTGATTGGAGAGCATGTGTGTGTGTGTGTGTGTGTGTGGCGTGCGAGACCGGGCGAGCGAGGGGATTTCCATAACTGCACCCATGGTGCATCATCTCCGGGGTCTCCACCCAGGAACTCATTCCTGCGGTACTCTATAGCTGTTTTCACACATGCGTACAGGAAAATTGCCTGTAAATCAATATCGGCCATTTCCCGGAATTTCCCTTCACACCTGAGCGCTCACATGTGTGAATATAGCAGCGAGGGGGGGCACTGCAGAGCGGGTGGGGAGTGACGTGTGCACTTGGATGGGGAATCCTCCTTATTTTGGGGGTCGGCAAAACTCCGATGGTGAAATAAGTTTGCTTGTCACACAATAAATCACACTCGTTTGACTTAAGAGGGCATGTATGTTGTATCCTTCACATTCGCTAACCAGTCTTTGAACTGAAATCTTTGAAGAAGTAGGGATCCCTGTCGGAGAGAAATAGCCTGGCTGGTTCGATGTTTATCCGTTCACCTGCGTCGCGTTGAAGCACTTTTTACAGACTGGCTTCATTTGATGTGTCCAGGGGGCTTGCCTTCGCTGTCAGCAACGTAAGCAAATACTTCCACATTTCGCTTTGTGCATTTGCTTTCTCAACAAGCGTTGGGCGGCTTGCAAGACTCAAGCCGCTGCCATTTTCGCTGTCTGTGTCCCTGTCGGGCTGGACTGAAGGACTCTGGCCAGAGTGCGAGCAGAGAGGGGAGGGGGGGATGCACGCCCACACATGAAGCAGCCATACCGCTCCTATGACAACCTAGGAACTGGTGAAATGTCCGCAATGACGGGGTCGCGCTTATACCGGAAAACAACTTTCACACATGAAGGCATTAGACCGCTTTCCGGTCATTTACCGGTAAAAAGCGCATGTGTGAAAACGGCTTATGTCTCTCTGAATACATCAAATCGGCAATTAGGCCCCGCCCCCTTTTAGGGTGAAAACACAAGCCTTTCCCCGTTGACTTCAATGTTAAATAGCACTATGCAGAAAATTATAGAAAAATAACAGAATCAATCTCGTTTATTAATGACCCCAAAACACCACGACATGACAATATATTACAACTCGTCTGGCCATAGAATGGGCAAGATAAATCGGAAATATTACTTTGACCCATCTAAAACCATGTGACTCATGTCACATATTTACATTACAGCCCCGGCTGGTTGTCACAGCGACCGCACATCTGCCCTCCGCCCATACCATAGCCCAAGTAGGATATAACGTATAACATTAAAATTAAATCTATACACAGAGCTTTTAAACTGGTTAGGAAATCCTGTTGCCTCTATATGACCTAACGTTACAATGAGACCATCGGCCAGGAGAATGGATATCATATATTTGTTGTTATTTAGCCTACATGCATGCAGGGAAGCCAAGCCACCACCCCGGCTTGCGCTGCGCGGGGGACGGGAGTTACGCTACGGGCCGGGGAGAACATGGGGGAGAAGGGAAGCCCTTAGCCACTAGCCCGGCGGCCTCTCACCAGGCAAGACCGCGGCTTCACTAAACCCCCGCCTCCGGCCTAGTGGAGCCGACGTTACACACACAAGGGGTTCCCGAGCAGCGGACTTTTTCTCTCTCAAAACAATTGAAACCCGTCATGTTAAGGCTGAGCAAGGAGATCGATTTTATTTCACCAGTGCCGAAGGCAGCAACACAAAAGACTGATGGAAATAACAGAAGAGAATTAGCAACAGGCGGACACCGTGGTGGTGAGTAGGTCAGAGACTGGTCATCAGTTACATGCTTTTAGATAGGTCAAAGTAATATTTCCCATATATCTTGCCCATTCTATGGCCAGGCGAGTTGTAATATATTGTCATGTCATGGTGTTTTAGGGGTAATTAATAGACGAGATTGATTCTGTTATTTTTCTATAATTTTCTGGGGTAGTGCTATTTTACATTGAAATCAATGGGGAGAGGCTGTGTTTTCGTCCTAAAAGTGGGCGGGAACATGTGGCGCCTACAAAATGACGTATTGCTGATTTGACGTATGTCAGAGAGCCCACTTTCACGGACCTGATTATGGCTCTGCTTTTTACTACGGAGTGAGTGATCTTCTCAAAGTGTAGAGTAGTTGAGTCTCACCAGGAAGCCAGAGGAGTTGTCCAACAGGCAGCGGAAACGGCAGCAGAAGTTCCTCTCCAGGAAGGAGGAGTTCTCTGGAGGGATGGCCTGGGGGTCGTCTCTCCACGAGGTCACCACGCTGCTGATGACATCACCACTCACCTCACCTGCAACCAATCACTCCTTTACCAGTTTGTCCAATTATCACACCAACACTGGTTAATAGTATTTCTGTAATAGGCAATGTTGGAGAAAAATATAAGTTCCATGCCATTTCCTAATCAATAAGCTATAAGCTATAATTGCATACACAGTGAACCATGGACCCCCCAGGAAGCAAGAAGCATGTTTAAGGACAGTCCAGATCCTTTAAAAAGGCCCATTGCTTTTCATAGCTGGCTAGCACAAATGATAAGTTTGTATGACTGCTTGATTCCGGATGTGAGACAATTGTTGTCACTGGCTTACAATCTGGAGTGGAAAAGTGTGCACAAAAATTTCTCGTTTCCAGCGGGAGATGGGAATGAAAATTGGATAGCAGCAACAACAGGAGAAAATTATTCCAGGGATGATTGGATAAGATAAATATGTCTGGAATCGATCAAAAGGTCAGCCAGAGACTCAGTAGATTATAGTAAAGTCATTTCCTGTATACAAGGTTTGAAGGAAGACACTTTTCATTTCATACAGCGGTTTCAAATGACGTGGGACAATTCTGTTGGAGTGGATCAGCACAATTTGTTAGCTGTACAAATACTCATGAATTGTTTACGTCCCGAGATCACAACTGCCTACAAGATATCTGCAAAAGATTGGCACGCAGCAGATTTTGATCAGACTATAGCAGCTCTGTCAGACCTATGTAGAGATGGGATATTTGACACAGGCACCGAACAAAGTGTTTTAAATATGGTCCAACAGATACCTGTGAACATACAAACAGACCCAAATCATTTGCCAGATCAGATGGTTCAGCATTCTAGATCAGCTGACCACAGGCCAGTGCGCATACACCCTAATTTCACAGTGCATGCACCTCGAAACCACACTCGTTATAAAGGCTACGATAAATGCAACTACTGCAGAAAGAGAGGACATTACGCGAACAAATGCCGATATAAAAAACGGGAGCAGCAAGTGGACAAACAGCCATCTTGTTGATTCAATTGGCTCAAGTAGCAACACGATGATCATTCTTCCCCTTATCAATGTTTTCGAAAATGAGCAGGCTGAGAAAGAATTTGTTTATCTTCCCTCAGGACAACTTAGCCAAAACATTAGCCTAGCGAAAACAATTTGGAATACGATGCCAAGCTATGGCGACATCTCCAGGCTGATTGTATTAGCACACCCTGAGAGAACAAAGTGGGAATGAAATGTTTTGTTTGTTATCAATCAATAGAGTGAAGTAAGCTCTGCATTATTTAAAGTGCAGTAAGCAAATTTGAATCAATCAATTAGTAAAGACAATAAATAGACTGTTGATTATTATTTTGAAAATAAATCATAGAATGTGTGTGGTGAATATTGTGAAATTTCCTGTGTGAAGTGATCATAAACCTGCAGTGTTTTCTTAAACAGAAAAGTGCACATTTATTACCACCATTGGGTGGATAAGAAATATTATTATTAAGTGTGCATACCAACATTTTTCCTTTTTGGTATGATCTACACATAGCAAAATTTACACTTAGCTATGGTGAGATGTTTCAAAAGTATCTATAGATAAGACAATAGCCTCTGAGGACAGACTACACTGGAGTTTGCGTTTGGAGTATTGTTTTTGCCTCAGTCTGGGGACTGACCCACCCCAAAGCTAGCTCTTAAAGCAGTTTTTTTTTTGGAATTCATCCAACCCACTCTCAAGCCAAGTCCACGAATATCTGTAAACTTGGAAGGCAGACTCCAGGAGCCATCTTGTTTATGAGGTTACTGCAACAAATTATAAAGTAAACCATTCTCTATCAGGCAACTTCAAGATTGAAGATTGAAGATCATTTGAATAGCCCTAGTGAGTAATCATGTTACAAAGGAGGAATTCTCAACCAATTAAAACTGTGAGTGGAGTCCGAGTCAAGTGACTCACTGTGGGTGTCCTGGGTGTGGTCATGCTGGCTGGGGTTCGGCTTCAGAGCGAAGTGCAGCTGCCTCCTGAACAGAGAGCGATCATCTGTATGGATCAACTCAAACACACTCTGATGCACCACGTCTGACTGGAGAGAGAAAGAGAGAGAGAGACAGAGAAAAACCGGCATCAGATGAGCGGATGATTGAGAGCGTTTCAGCCAATGGGAGGGCACTCTGAGCGCCAGTGGGTAGGATCAGTGGTTTTCAGCAGCAGTCATTCAATATTAGCTCAATGGCTAACGTTATAATCTAATAATCGCATTTCATTGGAGGTACCGTCCGCAACAACCAGGTAACGGATTTTAAAACGGGTGCTGGTGATGAAGGCAGCGTGACTCGTAATGATTAACGTAACAGTGGTGGTTTTAGCCCTTTACTCAGCAAACTGTAGCCTACATTCATAGCCAGAGATATTTCACTACTAGTGCAGTAAAATGAGTGCAGGGCCCAAAATGTTGTAAAATAAACAAGGATGATATCTTAAGGATTTGTCGCTTCTAAACGAACATACCATCGTTTCACCACTAGCTCGCCCGTGGTGAGTCTACATCGGGTGGTTACGACATTATGGCTGATAATCAAAATCTCATTGCAGAATATGAACGGGGAAGTCACGTGACTGTTGAGCTCTATTACATCATGTGTACAGTATTTTTATCTACCGTTTTCTCTGACGGATCAGTTGATTGGTTGATTGACTGTTTGTGTGTGTGTGTGTGTGTGTGTGTGTGTGTGTGCGTGTGTGTGTGTGTGTGTGTGTGTGTGTGTGTGTGTGTGTGTGTCTGTGTGCGTGTGCGCGTGCGTGTGCGTGTGCGTGTGCGTGTGTGTGTGTGCGTGCCTGCCTGCCTGCGTGCCTGCGTGCGTGCATGTGCATGTGTGTGTACCTCATGGAAGCCGAGGTAGTCCTGGATGGTGTTGGATGTGTAGAAGATGCTGCCATCGCTGATCACCACCATCACAAAGCCGTTCAGCGCCTGCAGAGAGAACAGTTTGACTGTCTTGATCTGTGGATCATGTCATCAATTACTTCACACGCAGCCCTCCACAATCATCATCAATGATCTAATAAAGCCCTGATGATGTCATAGACTTTATATGCTTCAATGTCTAATCTGGGTCTTCAGTAACTTACTATTCAGCTTCCTACAGATCTATTAGAGATCCAGTCAGCCAGCTGCTCATTCCCATGACAGTCTCTTTCCCTCAGTCTCTCTCCCCCTCTCTCCCTCTCCCTCAGTCTCTCTCCCCCTCTCTTCTCTCTCCCTCCGTCTCCTCCTCTCCCTCTCCTCTCTCTCTCTCTCCCTCAGTCTCTCCCCCTCTCTTCTCTCTCCCTCCGTCTCCTCCTCTCCCTCTCCTCTCTCTCTCTCCCTCAGTCTCTCCCCCTCTCTTCTCTCTCCCTCCGTCTCCTCCTCTCCCTCTCCTCTCTCTCTCTCTCCCTCAGTCTCTCCCCCTCTCTTCTCTCTCCCTCCGTCTCCTCCTCTCCCTCTCCTCTCTCTCCCTCTCCCTCAGTCTCTCTCGTGACTTTGTGTGTGTGTGTGAGTGAATTTTGACATCACTGATGATGTCATCAGTGGGATTTATGTGTGATCACTGATCTCTGTAAGAGTGGAACAGCAGTCAGGGGGCGTGTCCACCAAGCAACATGTTGAGGACTTGAAGCGCCGCTGCTGAGCTGAAATAGTTTTTACGACGTGGCCACAAGGGGCCGAAGCATCTATAAGAGGGTCTGTCCTTATGGCATTAAATGTCTGTCTGTATGTATGTCCCAAAAAAGGAAAGACATGCAACACACACACACACGCACGCACGCACGCACGCACGCACGCACGCACGCACGCACGCACGCACACACACACACACACACACACCTTTAAAAATGACACAATTCACTGTACAATTCACAGTTTATGAAAACAGCAATAGAAATAGAAAGAAATGTAACAAAAATGCTGATAATCCACAATAAAAAAAGACAAAAATGGAAAATATACTCGCAGTGACAGAGAGAGAGAGAGATGGCAAAGATGACAAAGAGAACGAAATGTTAAGTATCTTTGGTTTTATGACACTAAAGTCAACACCAATGCCCGTTGTCACAAGTGCAACAAATCGTTGGCTTGTAAGCACACGCCCAATAGCTCACTCTGAACAATAGGTTTCAATCACACGTCCATGAGGAGCTTGCGTGGTTAAAGGAACAGCTAGATCAACGGTTCCGAACCTTTTCACACTCATGGCCCACTTGAAAATCTCAAAAATGTCCGCAGCCTACATCTGACCGTCAGATAACTTTTTATTTTAATGAGAAAAGGAGCTGTCCATCAGCACCACAAATAAACCAGAAACTAAAAGTGAGGGGCTGTCTTCAGTGGTTCCCAACCTTTTTTGTCTTACTATGCATCGATTCCTAGGCTCGCGAGCTCGCAGCCTTGCCCACAGCCTTGCCCACAGCCTTGCCCACAGCCTTGCCCACCCTGCAGCTCGCATACGCAGCTTGGCCACTGTGCGGTCCTCGCCCGCAGCTCGGCTGTTGTGTGGCCTCGCCTGCCCTATTGGCGCACGCGCAATGTCTCCCTCTCTCTCTCCCTCAGTCTCTCTCCCCCTCTCTCTCTCTCCCTCAGTCTCCCCTCTCTCGCCCTCTCCCTCAGTCTCTCTCCCCCTCTCTCCCTCTCCATCAGTCTCTCTCGTGTGTGTGTGTGTGTGTGTGTGTGTGTGTGTGTCACTAATGACATCATCAGTGATGTCACAATCATGTCACAATGCCTATGTACGACATCACTGATGACATCATCACTGATGACATCATCACTGAACTATAGCCTGTGTGTGTGTGTGTGTGTGTGTGTGTGTGTGTGAGTGAGAGAGATAGAGAGAGAGAGAGAGAGAGAATTTATGACATCACTGATGATGTCATCAGTGGGACAGACAGAGAAACATACAGACAGAGCCCTAGCTCCCTTTCATACTGATGTACCCCTTGAGCTGTTGTTCCATGCCGATAGTACCCCCTCACTCATGCATGTTGATGATTACATACAAGTAAAGCTATACAAAATATATGTTTCACTGAACTTGGACTTGGCCTCTTTTTTCCTTGTCACCAGCCCCCCCTAAACCTGAATCTGGAGGGATAGCAACTGGATGTTTTTGAGCCATTTATCAGTAGCATAACAGTGTAACAGTTGACACTTGCCGGGGGGGACTAGTTGTGGTGCACTAGCCTGGGTAAACCCAGCCTCCACGTGACCTCTATCTATGCGCTCTCAGTCATAGATAGAGGTCACATGGAGGCTGGGTTTACCCAGGCTAGTGGTGCACACGTACCATTTTAACAATGGGCTTATGAAATTACTTGGAATATATATATTTTTTCTTTTCATTTTGGAAGTAAATTGTAATCTCCAATCTTTCCAAGTACCCCCTGCAAGCTGCTCAAGTACCCCTGCTTGGGAATCACTGTAAATTAACAAATAATGAATTACAAATTAAATTATGGTATCATTCAACAATGGATAAATGCAATTTCTCATAATACTAATAATATATATTTTTAAATCACTAAGTTCTTAATGTTTTGCAAATGAGTTGGTGGACCACTTGCAATACCTTCGCGGTGCACCAGTGGGCGCCAGCCAACAGGTTGGGAATGGCTGATCTATCGTTCTGGTGTGAGTTGCGGAGTTTGGGAGATATCGGCCGTAGAGATGTCTGCCTTCTCTCAAATACAATGGAACTGGATGGCACTTGGCTTGTGCTGCTCAAAGCGCCCCCCAAAAAATTATCAATAGCAATGTCTCTCGAGAAATCATGACCCGGTTTCTCAAGTTAAAGGGTAACTACACCCCACCTAAATCTGTGGTGAAACCTGACACTCAATGGTGAGAAGCAGGCTACTGAACTGACCTTCTGCTATTGGCTGGTCTCCGTGCCCTGTGATGTCACCCTCTATAGAGTACAACAGGTGGTAACATCACCTGGCACAGAGACCAGCCAATAAGAGAAGGCCAGTTCAGTACCCTATTTTCACCAGTAGGTGTCAGGCTTCATCAAACACACACAACGGCAATAGACCCTTCTCACGGGGGCCATTTTGTGCCGAAAAGGCAGGGCAAACACAGGTGCAAGCAGAACACTAATGAGGGTTTCCAAATTCCAATCATGGAAGTTGGAAACCCTCATTAGTGTTTTGCTTGCACCTGTGTTTAACCTGCCTTTTCGGCACAAAATGGCCCCCGTGAGAAGGGTCTATTGTGTTCATACATACACACCATCCGAGTGATATCTTCAGGTGTTCACTGCATATGTGAAAAGGGCTTTGGTGTTACCTGCAGCAGTAGCTCTCCCTCAGAGAAGCTGACTCCGTCTATGGAGGACACCATGGAGGAGGAGGAGGTGGTGATGGTGGTGGAGGGCCAGCTGCAGTTGTTCCAGCCTTTCTTCGTGGTGGCTGCAGGAGGAAAAGAGAAGAACCTGTTAGACTCAGACAGGTTTAAACCAAGCGGCTAGCTCCAGCTCTGAAAAGTCAAGCCAGTGCCTTAAACCTGCAGTGTTCTAATGGCCAGCAGGGGGTGACCACACTGGCTGCAAAAAGAAGTTTGATTGTATGGAGGTCAATGGGAAAATGACCCTACTTCTCACTTGATTCATGACCTCAGTAAACACTTTCCTAATGAGTTTATGATCTCAATCACTAGTCTCAAGTCTTCTGCAACACAGCATGATGTTCATTTTGTAAATTATGGTCTCATTTAGAGTCAAATAGATGATAAAGCAGACTATGCTTTTGGGTGTGATTGACAGGTCACCTGTCCAGTAGCAGTGCAGCTCGCCGATCATGGACCAATAGCAGGTGGCGCTGCGGCTCTGTGGGAAACCCCTGGTCTCGCGTTAGCAGCTTCTGGCTCCAAAAACGGTCAACATGGCGGTGCTCGTAAACCCCAAATTTTGGCTTCAAACTGGGGCTCCATCTTCCCCCTGGCCTTAGGTGCTAAACTGGCATTAAACGCAATGTTGTCTACCCATGACTCTGGAACAGTGTTGGGCAGTAACGCGTTACTTAGTAACGCGTTACGCGTTACTGTAATTAGTTACTTTTTTAGTACCTAAGTAATATAAGGCGTTACAATTTCCAAAACAGTAATTAGATTACAGTTACTAATCCAATTAACGCATGCGTTACTGCGTTACATCATTGCCTGCCAGAATGCAGTGTTTTCTATGTAAAAGAAGAAAAGAAAACATTTTATCCTCACGGACTCAGGTAGACCTGTCGCGCACACATATACGTCATAGTGTGTGTGCGCGCGACAGCGTCAGAGCGTGCACGCCGGCTTTCAAAACAAACCGAGTCAGAAGAAGGAGACGAGCAAGAGAAATATGCGTTCAAAAGCTGGAACATTATTGTCCTTTGTAAACTATGTGAGCCCCGGGAGTCCACGAACCAATGGGAGGATCATCTTGGTGACTACGGCCATATTTGATACAGTCTATGGTTTAAAGCTCCGCCTCAACAGCCAGGCCATGAAGCTTCTCCTCTGTCTGTCTGTCTGTCTGTCTGTCTGCCTGACTGTCTGTCCGTCTGTCTGCCTGCCTGTCTAGCTGTCTGTCTGTCTGTCTGTCTATCTGTCTGTCTGCCTGACTGTCTGTCCGTCTGTCTGTCCGTCTAGCTGTCTGTCTGTCTGTCTGTCTGTCTGTCTGTCTGTCTATGTATGTCTGTCTATCTGTCTGTCTGTCTGTCTGTCTGTCTGTCTGTCTGTCTGCCTGTCTGTCTGTCTGTCTATCTGTCTGTCTGCCTGACTGTCTGTCCACCTGACTGTCTGTCCGTCTGTCTGTCCGTCTAGCTGTCTGTCTGTCTGTCTATCTGTCTGTCTGTCTGTCTGTCTGCCTGTCTAGCTGTCTGTCTATCTGTCTGTCTAGCTGTCTGTCTATCTGTCTGTCTGTCTATCTGTCTGTCTGTCTGTCTGTCTATCTGTCTGTCTGTCTGTCTGTCTGTCTGCCTGTCTGCTCTGAACACACACACACACACACACACACACACACACACACACACACACACACACACACACAGAGGGAGGCGCTGGCTCAGCCCTGTCCTTGTTAAACTACGGGCCAAACGAGGATAACAGGCAGTGCCACAAAATTACCAGTTGGCCTCGCCGATTTCCCCATGGAGCGAGCACAGCGGGGAGGTGGCCATTTTGGAAGCCAGGGATCATGTGAAGTGGTCGATGAAGGACTGAAACGTTGACCGAGATCTGGAGCAAGCCCTTTCTCTCTCATTTAGAGATATTGAAAGATGAACCTCAAGTTTTAGACTTCTATTTCTCGCCAAATTCCATAGAGAGCATTTGGCAAAACAAACAAATGTCCTACAAATATCCTTGTTTTCCTACAGTGATCATGTATGGGAATGAAGTGCTGGTTGTAAAAACAGCCATGAAGAAAATGGATTTGCCCTTTGATGGAGTCAAAATCCATTTGAAAAGTATAGCCTATAACAGTGATACTCAACTTGCCGCCCGCGGGCTGCATGTGGCCCACGATGGAATTGCATTTTGTTTTGTTTTTACAGTGCACCTGAACGCAACATGCAAGATACCCGCTGAATAAGTGTCTAAATGTTCATGTCATTCTGGCCAATACTCCACTTCTGTTATAGCATTTCAGTCTGGAATATGGAATATCTTTCAATAATCTATGATTTAGCTGCTAAATTGTCAAATACCGCCGTCTGCTTGCTACCCAGGCACTTATGTATGTACTTAACCTAACTAACTTAACCTAACTAACTATCCGGTGTGCACAACATTGTCAGACTAAACTCCGGCTGACACCCCAAAAACCTACAATCCGCTACAAAAAAATGTATATTGTTTGTTTATTAACTGGCCCCTGGCATTCTATCATTTCACGAAAGTGGCCCCCGGGCAAAGCAAGTTGAGTATCCCTGGCCTATAACATCAGGTCCAACAAAGGCCTACAAAGGCCAAAGGGCAGGAAGTGATGCAAGTGTGAGATTAAAAGGCTTTTAATCAAAAAAATAAGGGAGAAAAGGTAGAAGTTTGTCATCTAGTCACCAATCTGGGAACCCAGAGTCTGTGACGGTGGAGAGGCGCTGCACAGGAAGCTGGGGAAAAAGGTAGGGCTGCCCCAGAGTCTATTTTTCAAATAGACAAATAGACAAATAGAGTCTATTTTTCAAATAAAAATAGACTCTGTGGTCCCAGAATATCAGAGATCTTTCAAAATGTGGCGATTTGTTGATTTATCCATCTCTGCTCTGGCAAAAGTACTGCTGACATGAAAGTGAGGTAACATTTGGGGAAAGTTTTTAAGTCATCTATTTTAACATACATCCATCACTGTGGATGGAACCGTCGGCGCTTTTGAACTGTTTGAGAGACGAATTCCATGTACTGTAAGCCTTTATGTACTGGAAGCCTTTATGGTGTTTGGGAATTAAAGCCATCATTTTAGAAGCATAATGCTTCTGACAGGCTTGCACAGCACCGAGCCAGCCAGTCACTTCTAATCTGAAGTGATCCCGAGAGCTCGACAGTCAAATGTTGCTTTCTTTCCCCCACTGAGCGTACCGTACCCCAACCCATGCAGCATGGTCCAAGTCATTCCCTGACGCTGTTCTGTCTTGTTTTGAACAAGGCATTTGACAGCTTTAAATATCAAACATATGCACCAGAAAAGTCCATATGTACCAGCTATTTTTTTCTCATTTGCTCCAGAAGACACAGGGCCCTATGGTCGTACAGGCGCTATCGTTTGCACAGCAGTTTGCTCACCTCTTATGCTATCTTCTTTAAATACAGTTGCTTGTCCTATACTGTTGCACCTCTTCTGACTTGTTTTGCTTGAGAAATCCCTAAAATGCTCATGTCAACACAACAAGAAATGCTAATGTTTTGGTGTTTTTACCATGAGGTCCATGAGGCGAAGGAAACTTTGCAGACAAACGTAGGATCTCCGTTGGTTTGGTTAATGACTGGGCCGAATGGATGAAGCAATTAGATAGTTTGGTTAGTCATGAAACAGCATCATGCAGAGACAAGAAAACGCCAAGGGCCAAGGGAGGCAGACAGATTGGTTAAAGCCATGCAAGCACCAAAGCACTCGGATGATTTGGTAAGCACCCTGCATGACATGGCATACAGACAGAAACATGCCAAGACCCAGCCAAGACAGATGGTTTGGTTAAAGCCATCAAAAGATGAAGGGATAAAAAGTAGCATTGCACAAATCTTTTCACAGCACACTCTTTGAAACAGTTTCCAGTGTGTTTGCATGAGTTTCCAGCAAGCAAGCGGGTGTTAAATCGTGCGTATTTGATAAGCTAATAAAGTTCCATATCAAACTCTGTGCGACTGAATTTCACCAAAGGTGTTTGGATTGCTGTAACAATAGATAGCTTCTTCTAACCTAACTCTCTGTTACCCAAACCAAACCACACCGAGCGGCAAGGGAGACACATAGTCTGGTTAGAGCCATAAAGTATGGTTGGACCAGAAATAAGATACAGCCTGGTACACAGACTGAAATATGTCACGAACATAGACAGAAATAAGACAGTGTTTCCCACAGGATTTTGGCAAATTTGTGGTGGGGGCCCATAGACCCCCTAGGGGGGTGCGGGGGCATGCCCCCCCGGGAGATTTTTTTAAACATTTTAAAGTAAAATGCATGAATTTGGTGTACTTTGAGAAAGCTTAAGAACAAAATTAAAAGGCTAGATCTATGAAGAACATGTCATCATTACTGTGCTGTGGGTTTACAATGACAAACTAAATTTGTCCCTATAGGTCAGGGATACTCAACTTGCTTTGCCACTTTCGTGAAATGATAGAAGGCGAGGGGCCAGTTAATAAACAAACAATATACATTTTTCTGTAGCGGATTGTAGGTTTTTGGGGTGTCAGCCGGAGTTTAGGCTGACAGTGTTGTGCACACCGGATAGTTAGTTAGGTTAAGTTAGTTAGGTTAAGTACATACATAAGTGCCTGGGTAGCGAGCAGATGGCGGTATTTGACAATTTAGCAGCTAAATCATAGATTATTGAAAGATATTCCATATTCCAGACTGAAATGCTATAACAGAAGTATTGGCCAGAATGACATGAACATTTATTGGACACTTATTCAGCAGATATCTTGCATGTTGCGTTCAGATGCACTGTAAAAGAATTTTTTTTTTTTTTTTTTTTTTTGGTCAACATCTTATTGTGGCGGTCAAAATATTATTGTGGCGGCCCGCCACAAATTCCTTTATGTATGGGAAACACTGTAAGATATTTTGGATACAGCCTGCTACACAGACTGAAATATCTCACTAACAAGACAGAAATAAGATATTTTGGATACAGCCTGGTACACAGACTGAAATATGTCACTAATATAGACATAAATAAGATAGTTTGGATACAGCCTGGTACACAGACTGAAATATGTCACTAACATAGACAGAAATAAGATATTTTGGATACAGCCTGCTACACAGACTGAAATATGTCACTAACATAGACAGAAATAAGATATTTTGGATACAGCCTGCTACACAGACTGAAATATGTCACTAACATAGACAGAAATAAGATATTTTGGATACAGCCTGCTACACAGACTGAAATATGTCACTAACATAGACAGAAATAAGATATTTTGGATACAGCCTGCTACACAGACTGAAATATGTCACTAACATAGACATAAATAAGATACCGGTAGTTTGGATACAGCCTGGTACACAGACTGAAATATGTCACGAACATAGACAGAAATAAGATATTTTGGATACAGCCTGGTACACAGACTGAAATATGTCACTAACATAGACAGAAATAAGATAGTTTGGATACAGCCTGGTACACAGACTGAAATATGTCACTAACATAGACAGAAATAAGATAAGTTAGGATACAGCCTGGTACACAGACTGAAATATGTCACGAACATAGACAGAAATAAGATAAGTTAGGATACAGCCTGCTACACAGACTGAAATATGTCACGAACATAGACAGAAATAAGATAGTTTGGATACAGCCTGGTACACAGACTGAAATATGTCACTAACATAGACAGAAATAAGATATTTTGGATACAGCCTGGTACACAGACTGAAATATGTCACTAACATAGACAGAAATAAGATAAGTTAGGATACAGCCTGGTACACAGACTGAAATATGTCACGAACATAGACAGAAATAAGATATTTTGGATACAGCCTGGTACACAGACTGAAATATGTCACTAACATAGACAGAAATAAGATAGTTTGGATACAGCCTGGTACACAGACTGAAATATGTCACTAACATAGACAGAAATAAGATAAGTTAGGATACAGCCTGGTACACAGACTGAAATATGTCACGAACATAGACAGAAATAAGATAAGTTAGGATACAGCCTGGTACACAGACTGAAATATGTCACGAACATAGACAGAAATAAGATAAGTTTGGATACAGCCTGGTACACAGACTGAAATATGTCACGAACATAGACAGAAATAAGATACCGGTAGTTTGGATACAGCCTGGTACACAGACTGAAATATGTCACGAACATAGACAGAAATAAGATATTTTGGATACAGCCTGGTACACAGACTGAAATATGTCACTAACATAGACAGAAATAAGATATTTTGGATACAGCCTGGTACACAGACTGAAATATGTCACTAACATAGACAGAAATAAGATATTTTGGATACAGCCTGCTACACAGACTGAAATATGTCACTAACATAGACAGAAATAAGATATTTTGGATACAGCCTGCTACACAGACTGAAATATGTCACTAACATAGACAGAAATAAGATAAGTTAGGATACAGCCTGGTACACAGACTGAAATATGTCACGAACATAGACAGAAATAAGATAGTTTGGATACAGCCAGATACACAGACTGAAATATGTCACTAATATAGACAGAAATAAGATAGTTTGGATACAGCCAGATACACAGACTGAAATATGTCACTAACATAGACAGAAATAAGATAGTTTGGATACAGCCTGGTACACAGACTGAAATATGTCACGAACATAGACAGAAATAAGATAATTTAGGATACAACCCAGGTTCAAGGTTTTGGCGAGCAATCATCCTGCTAAAGTGTCCATGAGTCTGTTCCACTTCACTCAGTGGCAGATATCAAAGGATAGGCAAGTCACACCAAAAACAGTCAAATAAAATGGTAAATGGTAAATGGCCTGCATTTATATAGCGCTTTCTTCCAAAGCGCTTTACAATCAGTAGGTAGTCTACAGGGTGCCTACACACCATCGGGAGCAAGGAGGGTTAGGTGTCTTGCCCAAGGACACAGCGACAGCAGCTGGGAGGGAGCGGGGATCGAACCGCCAACCCTTGCGTCATTGGCCGACCCGCTCTACCTCCTGAGCTAAAGCCGCCCCGAAGTAACACTGCTTTTCCCAAATTTGCCATCTCCTTAAAGCACACATGGGCAAAATGCGGCCCCAGGGCCGGCCCCGGCCCCTGGACGAACTCAATCCGGCCCCCAACAACGTCCGCAAAGAAAAACAAAACAACCCCCCAAAAACTCAATAAAAGGCAGAATTATGTTATAAATCTCATCTGCTACAGCCATTGGATTTGTATCACTATTATATCGGGAGATTAACGAGAACTGACCAATCACAATGGGTGAGAGGGTTAAAAACAGGTACTGTAAGTCAGTATGGCCCTCAGGAAAAAAATGTTGCCCACCCCTGCCTTAACCCATTGATACCTGATGCAGCATTTGTGTGTGTATCCCTTTGGTCTTAAAGGGATACACACACAAATGAGGGATACACACACAAATGCTGCATCAGGTATCAATGGGTTAAAGCATGTTTACCATTCAGGAGCAGAAGACCAGACTAAGCTAGTGGTGTTTACATGGTGGTAAGTAACTTCTCACTCTGTTGTGAGATGTGTCAACATGTGTTCTTAAATAACAGCCTCATGTTTCAACAGTCTCCTTTCTCGTTTTTCATCCCATACTCCTTTGCTCTCGTTTTTACCCCTCCATGACAAATGTGATTTCATTGCTCCCACGGCGCGCTCTGCTCTGCTCTGCGCTTAACGTGATTTATGGTGGACCACAGTGCCAATCGATTACACGCATTCTCACATTTCATAAATTTAAATAGCAAAAAAGCCTACAGCTGTGTTTAACACTCCAGTCCAACACTAGCCAAGCAGGTCCATAAATGTAAATAGCAAAGCCTACAGCTGTTTAACACCAGTCCAACACTAGCCAAGTAGGTACAGTGCATACACCAGTCTGTTATTCACCTCAAAAGTCTCCTTGCCAGGAATCTCATCTCATCGCTGATTTTCAACTACAAGAATGTCAAGTAAATGCTAATGACCTCATGGAGAAAGTTATTCAAGTGCTCTTGGAGAGAACAATTGTCTCATGAAAGTAAGCACAGAGAAGCTTCCTCACAGTTGGAGATGGACCGAGATGTCATTTGTCACTGCTCCGCAACTTATCTCAAATCAACTCTCAATACTGTCAAACTAAATGAATGTCTTTGTAATGATACAAAGCTGGTTGAAAAATGGCGGAGTGTTCCAACTTCCTTTAATGCAGATGCTTTTGAGGGGATATGGGGAACTTATGTGCTCAGGCGACTAAAGAAGACCCTGTCACACACTGGGTCCTCCACATTTCAGAGATATTGAATTAATTTCCTCAAATTGATATATAGTGTTTTAGAAATGTAGTTATATGTTGGTAATATCTGCACTGGTATTGAAAATTGCCTTAACAGCTAGAAAAATGGAATTCCTCAGCTCAGCCCACCCAAAATAACAAAACCTCAAAAGTAAAATATTGATTACAGATGCAATTATGGAACTGTTGTCCATATCATGATACAAATACACTGTCATGTGGTGAGCACAATACATGTACCAATGCGGAATTTAAATGTGTCCTTATGTCACGAACTACACACATGATTTTTCAAGAGTGTGTCTTGTCTTTGGTTTCACTGATCCCTTTGTGTGGTTTTGGTGTGTGTGTGTGTGTGTGTGTGTGTGTGTGTGGCATGCTCAGATTTAGTGCCTCACACACACACACACACACACACACACACACACACACACACACACACACACACACACACGCATGCACAGACACACACACACACACACACACACACACACACACACACACACACACACACACACACACACACACACACACACACACACACACACACACACAGTACACCAACATGTTCCTATCTTAGTAGTCTATCAGTGGAGGTTATTTATGTAACTTAGGGAGGTTGCACCTCCCCTATTGTTGAGAAGAGGGGGGGATTTTATATATAATATATTTTTAATAAAATATAAATATATGTTTTCTTCATAAAATTCATGGTATGCATGATATTCTTAAAATGCTTCAACAGTGGGCACTGATGGAATAGGCACTGGTGACATGCAGAGTCTACTGTCTGTCTGGGTCTGTGCCCTCAGGGGTATAATGCATTGACATTACCCCCTTGGGCATTTATTTTCCTTTTTAAATTATCTCATGCTAATCTATGATTGGTCGAAAGACAATGAAGCCTCAACCTGCCCTACCAACCAACAACCAAATTGGTTGTTCGTTGGTAGATTGGTAAGATTGACATTGTGTTCATCCAATGATAAATGAGTCTCAAAATCCCAACTTCAACACTTGAATCCTCTCTACTGTAAACTAGGAAGTGATGACTCCACTGACACTAAAATGGACAGATTTATACGACAGTAGCATTATGTTCCCCTTCTTCTTTTTTGTTTTTTATCAAGCAGTAAGTTAGCTCACAAGCCAGGCAGTAGTTGCAACACAAAACACAAGTTTCACTTTCCAAACGGATTTGATGCGGGACGCGCGCGGACATGGAAATCTCAGCAGACACTGTGATGTAACGTCTCAGCTGCCCCTGGTTACAGATGACATGGATGTGCAAGTAAGTCAATTAAGTTCAAGGTATCCGGGTCTTCTAGTAAATTCAGCGTGCAAATGGTTCACCAAGCAGCGCTATTTTTTCGTATTAATATGTTTCATGCTGCATAGCCTGTTATCTTGCTAATAGAAAGGGCGACCTTAAACTCCCACATTTTTAAACTGAATTTGGTCTGTAAATCTGTGGCTGATACCGAGCTCATTTTTCAAGCTAGAGTGATGATCATTATACCATATGAGCATGTCAACTTAGCATGTCGGGAAGGGGGGTAAATAACGCTTCAAAGTTGATGAATTTGGCATAACTTTCCCCTCCATGCAATGGAATGTATCTAAACGAGTATGTTGGTAGTTGGGTTGATGACAGTAGCTGATAGTCACTCCCCCTGTCTTTATGACAGCTAATGTCAGCAGTACAGTAGTGGAGTGGTTTTGATTGATTTATTCATCAAACCCTTTACTGACAAACTAACTGTAAATAGCTTACTTTATTTTGAGGTGCATTGCATTGCTGAGCCAGAGATTATTCCCACCTCATGTTTCTCCTGGGCCTAAAATGCACGAGATCACAGCTGTTCCATCCATCTTATTTTTCCTCAATCTGCATTGATAATGTGCGAAAATTCAACAGTTGTAGCCTAAGCCAGTGGTTTTCAAAGTGGGGTCCTCAGCAAAAAGAGGGGATAATCTATTTTCACTATAATTCCATCCATAAATCACACAATCTAAGCTAGTGTAGAAGTGAGTGACTAAGCTAATAATAACCATAACATCAAATAATTGACAAAAATCTCTAAATAAATGGTTAAAGTATATAGATGTATAATAGATGGTTAAAACTGAATAATGACAATCACAACAGTCTAATCCTAATGCTAAATTAAAATGAGATATTCCTCTAAATCTGTCTTTAAACTGCAAAAGAAAAGAAAAAACTGCCAAAAAAAAATCGCCGGCGAGAGAGTCCTCCCAATTCTTTGAGCTCAGGAGCCGCCACTGCTTAGTATAGAACAGTTAGACAGAAATGCAGAGATAATTTAGGAAGTATTGAAGTAAAGAAGGAACAGTAAGGCAGAAAGAAAGAAAGAAAGAAAGAAAGAAAGAAAGAAAGAAAGAAAGAAAGAAAGAAAGAAAGAAAGAAAGAAAGAAAGAAAGAAAGAAAGAGTAAACCAATGAAGAAAGAAGCAACAATAAAGCAAAGACTCAAAAGGGAGAGAATTAATTATTCTTTGAATTAAAGAATGAGACATCAAAAGAGACAACTAACAGCGGGGGATAAAAATGAAAGAACAAACAAATTGACCAAAGAAAGTAGCCTAAAGTAAAAACGGATTAACCAAAGATGGGAGGGTTAAAAAAAGTGAGAGGACTACCGTAGGTCCCCTGGGGAACTCCTGCCGCAGTTTCTGACTGGAACCTACCCCCCGCTGCCCCCTGGGGCTTTAACAAGGAACAGCTGAGTCCTGCCAGCCACCAGCCAACACCCTCGTAAAACAGGAGAACCCCCCAAAACCATCAACCCCCCACCCACTTTCTCCAAATCCATGACTTTAAAGAGGGATCTCTGAGGGGTTAGGCCCGCCCCCAGCTTTCTTGGTGTACTGTACACTCTCAAGTCAAGTTTATTTATATAGCGTTTCATGTGACAAACGTAGATTCAAAGTGCTTCCAAAGAAAAGAGGCAAAGACCCTATACTTGACAAAAACATATAAAATATTAAAACTATTACATAAATGTATATAAAAACATACAAAATAAGATAAGAAGTAGACATAAGATAAGAATGTATTACGATTAACATAGTTAACATTCTTATGTTAACATAGTAACATAAGAAGGTATTATTATGATTATGATTATTAACAATAATAATAATAATAATAATTATTATTATTATTATTATTAGGGGTTCAAGCCCGAAGGGGCTGGAAACTATTGTAAATAGCAAATACAAAATATTGTATTTGCTGTATTTATTCTTCTTCTTTTTCTTCTTCCATAAAACTGTATACACGTCAGAAACCCTAAGGCCCACATAGTAACCAAACTTTGCACATAGGTTGGAAATGTCACCCACTACTCAGAAACAAAAAAATACACCAATCTACCAATCTTTGGCAATATAACAGCCCATTTCATGTTTTGAAATGATGTAGTCCCACGGAGGAGAGAGAGCAGAGATCCAGGCTAACCCCCAGATCTCCCTTGGGGCCCTGGGCCAAGCCCTACAGAGAACCCTTCCAGCAGAATGTGAATGGACGGTTACTGTTGATGCTGCGTGACAAAGAGTTGTTGTCCACGCCTCCCTACGATATTGAAAATAAGGCTTACAGATCTCACAGTTCTGGCTGAGCTTGACAGAGTTAAACCACCTCAGAACCTCTGGGAATACAAGGCGATTCATGCAGGGAAGGCTATGTTCTTGCTGTATGCACTGAAAAGCTCTCCTCGTCTCACACTCTTCTATCTGTTTGTTTCTAATGTGACACTCGTACAATTGTGTTTTTTGGCTACACTCGGGCAATTGTGACATCACTGTTGGCAAATTGTGCACTGCGCATAGCAAAGAGCAGAGATGATGCCATAGGCACTGATGATGTCACAATGCCATCAGTGATGTCACTCGAGCAGGTTTTTGGTTACACTCGGGCAACTGTGACATGACTGATGATATCATAGACATTGTGACATCATTGTGACATCATCAGTGAATGATGTCATCAGTGATTGAGTGTTGATGTCATAGGCATTGTGACATCATCAGGCTTGAACCCCTGGTATTGCCGCTTGCGGCTATTTTTATTATTAGTAGTAGTAGTATTATTATTTATATATTGTATATTGATTGTCCTGTCAATTTATGCTCCCTTCTGTCAATTTATGCTGCCTTATTGAAAAATGTTGGCTACCCTATGTGTAAAGGAGAGATTTTCATTCAGATATATTGAGGTGAGAGGTCAAGGGACCCCTTTGAAATGGCCATGCCAGTTTTTCCCTTGCCTAAATTTGACCTACATTCTGTGCATTATTTAGCCCCCTTCCCGACAAGCTAGCATGACATGGTTAGTACCAATCAATGCCTTCAGTCTTTTAGTTTCATTATGATAGCAGGTACTTCACTCTGGCTTTACAACTGAGCCTTGCAGGTATTTGATTGAAATCGGGAGATTAACGGGAGAAATGACCAATCGGGAGCACAGCATTACATTACATTACATTACATTACACAGCAGGAGAAAGGCTGAAAATCAGGGAGACTCATGTGACTCCCGTGTTAAATAATACAATAAACAACTGTAAAACAAACAATAAACATCCTGAGTGTTGAAGCTTTCTGGCGCTCAAATGTTTCTCCTTAGACTTTTTACAGCCCTGTAAAAAAGTCAGTGAAGGTCCAGGTCCACGTACTTTACTTTTTTTTTGCATACATTATTAAATATGTGCACTGAATACCCAGGTATGTGAACTAAAAATAAAAAAGTCATTTTTGGGTTCAGCTCATCTTTAAGGGGTGCGCACACACACACACACACACACACACCTGAAAAGGTGATCGCTGAACCGCTTTGAGGCTCCAGGCTGGACGTGTTTATGCGCTATGAAGGGAGATCGATGCTGAGAAGAACGCTCGCTGGTTTTGTGGGGCAATAACTCTGGGTTGTGGAGGAATATATGAGTATGGTAGTACATCATAAGAGAGCCAAGAGCGCCATCTATCACATGGTGGTGAAAAGACGGGTTGACGTACTATCACAGCAATGGCAGGGAATGAGTTCAAATAAATACAACCTCATGTTGTATCACTCACATTTACACACTGACTCAGAAACTTTGGTCCGTCATTAAAGTTTTCGAAACATTTTTTTTTTTTTTTTTTGCGTTTTTCGCATCAGTCAATATAGCCTTTTGTGAGCTGTTTGACCCATCTGTGTTTTCAGATGACGGATACAAAAAAAAATCATAAAAAGGACTGTGTGTGCAAAGACCTAAAGTCCACATTAGAGTCACAGACCCTCTCGGACACAAATCTGACAATATTTGTATTATTAGATATGCTTTTGTTCAGAATTCCATCACTATCTTTTCAGAAACACATTTCGGTGAACCATTTTCATAATATAAGATTCTCTCCGTTCCCGGCCTCTAACCCACGCTGCCCTCATCCCCCCATCTCTCACTCTCTCCATCTCTCCCTCTCTCTCTCTTTCTCTCTCTCTCTCCCCTTCATCCCCAACACCCGCTCAAGCACTTTGGGGTTTCTTAAGACTTTGAAACCCAAGAGCTGAATGGAGTCATTGTTTCCCATCACTTTGGACTGGAGGGGGGGGGGGGGGGGCACGATCGGCATCACTGACTCTCTTTCTCTCTCTCATTCTCTCTCTCTCTGGTTGCAGGTTTGGACATGAGCGTAAAGGACTTTGTGAAGGTCTTGTCTGGTTTGGAGGGAAACATCTCTCTAATTTCAGGTTCAAAACATTTTCTCCATTTAGCAGCTTTAACATCTGTCTGTTTCTACAATACATCTTTGAGTTCTTGTAACGCTCTATGGAAGTGCCATTTATTATTATTATTATTATTATTATTATTATTATTATTATTATTATTATTATTATTTATTATTATTATTATTCAAGTCAAGTCAAGTTTATTTGTACAGCCCTAATTCACAAGCATGTCTCAGAGGACTTCCCAGAGAATATGTCTAGCTAAATCTAGCTGACACAACAATAGCAATTACAGTAGTAATAACGACAACATGATTGCACAATTCTTTGGGGGCCACGGTGGCACAGTGGTAAGCGCTGTCGCCTCACAGCTAGAAGGTCCTGGGTCCGATTCCCACCTGGGAACGCTGAAGGAGTGCGTGTCCGTCCGCATGTCCTCGAGTGCCCACCGCCCGGGTGGGGTCGTCAAAAGGGCCTTTCTGTGTGGAGTTTGCATGTTCTCCCCGTGCCCCCTGGGGGTTTCCTTCATATAGGAACCCCCTTCACCAAAACATGCAATATCCTGGTCGCTGATGTGGTGCCTCCTCTGGTCGTTAGGGGCGCCTGTTCGGAGGGAGGGGAACTGGTTGGAATAGCGTGATCCTCCCACGTGTCTCGGAGGAAGCATGGAGCCAGTTTCGGCTCTCCCCAGATCGGCAGAGGGTGGAGCAGCAACCAGGATAAATAAATGAAAGTGGGGGGCCGGGGGGGAATATATAATGTATATATACAATAATCTCTCACTCTTAATCAATAATTTGAATAAGAGTGAAGACAACTTTTTCATGGAGCTTTTTCCATGCTATTTCTGAGAGAAAGCCCATGGTCTGGGACTTTGGAAACCTCTGGTCTACAGCATCTATAGCCTAGCCTAAGCTATTCTGACCTACCGGCATCCCTTGACCAGTGATGGAGAGCACGATGCCCCCACCCTGGGCCCCGCCCCCACACACATAAGGCGTGAGAGAGAAGGCCGGGCCGGGACACACCGGAGCCCTCCTCCACACCCAGTGGGCACAAGGAAACCTTTCCACCCCATGGAATTATATACCAGGATGGCCTCAGTGACTGGCTGAGGAGGAACCTTGTGAGGGCCGATGTACTGTAGGGGCCAAACTATGGACCCCAGCTGGGGACCCCCCTCCGGGATAGGCCGAATGGATGCCGGGCTAAACATTTTACAGAGTTTCAGATATAGCAATAAAATTTACAAAAGAACAGGAAGTTGAAAATGTAAATAAGGAAGAGTCCAGAAAAAAGGAATAGAAGATTTAGGGCCCTATATCTTCGCAAAAGCGGTAATTTAACGTTTGTGC